>NC_047105.1:16818312-17060129 GCF_902500255.1 Thalassophryne amazonica
AAGATCTGTCATTAGAGATTAGGAGTCAGTGATTACTATCAAAGGACAGGAGTCAGAGGATGGCAATAAGGATAAAAGTTCAGTGAGCAGGATCAAAGAACTGAAATCAGGATCAAAGGTCAGTCAACATAATTAAACGTCATGATCAAAGATCAGCAACAAGGAAGAAAATTCAGTGGCATGATTAAATTCAGTGATTGTGATCAAATATCAGTGATCAAGATCAAAGGCTAATAACATCCACCCAAGGCTGGGCTTTGAATCAAAGACATAAATCACGATCAAAGTTCAGGAATCAGCATCACAGTTATGCCATCAGGATCAAAGGTTAGCAATCATAAGCAAAAATCAGTAATCAGGATTTTAGGTCAGCCCTCACAATCAAAAGGTCAGGTTCAGTAGCAAATGGCATCACTCAAGATCAAAGTTCAGCCGTCAGTATCATAGTTAAAATCACGATCAAATTTGAGCAATCAAAATAAAAATCAGTAATCACAGTCAATAATCAGCAATCAGGATCAAAAATAAGTCATTAGGATCAAAGGTCAACCCACATGATCAAAAGTCAGGTTCAGTATAAAAGGGCATCAGCAGCCAGTACAATTAAAATGTCAGGAACACAGATCAGAAATCAGGATAAAAGCTACACACTCCACCACGTACCTTTATACTTTCTACATACATTTGTTTATTTAAGTTCTTATAGATTTAAAGCATTTATGTTGCATTTGTTATAATTGCTTTTATTAAAGGTCGTCCATTACCCAAAAGGTTGAGAGATCAGTGCCCGCTACTTTGTACTCATGCTCTTCAGCAAGACATTACAGCCCATAAAGAACATAGCACATACATGAGACAACCATATTAATTCATTTAGTTTTTATTCATCGTTCTACTTTCAGAAATTAATCATTTTTACTTATTAATCTTGATATGTATGTATGTATGTACGAGTATGTATTTATTTATTATTACAAGTAGAAATACCCATTGGTTAGAATGCATAATGCCAAAGATTAAAAAAAGAAGTAAACATATTTTATGAGTCAGAGAATGGACGGTTTGAAAACGGCTCTGTAAATACCGACCATGAGTGTCATTTTCTTGTGGGAGAATAATGGCTACCGTCATCATTTTGGGACATAATGTTACTCAAACTGAAGACATGAAAACAACTTAGATCAACATACATCCAAGATCATAGCTTGTGGCATCATTTAAATATGTATTTACTGTCTGTCAGACATCATCATGTTCACCGTGCAACAAAGCCCAGTTATCCTTATGCATTAGGGGTATGGCCGCTTTGAGTGACAGCTGTTGTTGCAGTCAGTCAAAATGTCAGGCTGCAGCTGCTGTGAAGTCCTGTCTATTATTATTATTTTTTTAGCATTTAATTACAAATATCTGTAATAATATGGCTTGTGCGATAAATCTCTGAACAATCATCCAAGACCTTGATGTGCTCTGGTATTTGCAGCTGACAAAGATACACACGCAAGGTATTTTATATATAGGATGTTATTATTATTATTATTATTGCCTCCACCATTGAAGTTGGAGGAGGTTATGTTATCGCCTCTGTTGAGCCCGCAATTTTTCATATATCATTACGAAATTTTTACTGAAGATTCATATCCTGATTACGTTTTCAAGATCATAGGTCAAAGGTCATAGTCAGAAAAATCTTAGAAAATTGGAAAAATCTCTATCTTTAACATTTGAACAAATGTTCAAAAATTCATAACTCTGTCAGAAAGATCAAATTTCTTTCATATTTGAGAACATTATGTAGGATGATATCATTTATCAACTGACAACATTTGATCTGGATCTGATCCAGGTTACACATTTTGTTTCCGTTTCAATTTAACATGGAAAACCCTATTTAATGTATATTTTACATTATATCTTAATCAAATGTGCCCCAATCACTCTCATATTTGAAGTCGAGGTGCAGGCTGGCACTCACTATCACCTGACAAAGTTTGATCAGGATCTGATCGGGATTGTGGATTTTGTGGACATTTGAATTTAATATTGAAAAGCCCATTTGGTGTACATTTTGCCTTATATCTCAGTCAAAAGGGGCTTAGTCACTCTCATTTTTGTGTTATGGATTTAACTACACCACCAAAATTGGATGGAGGTTTCAATTTTATGCCTGTTTGTCAACCAGGTATTAGTCAGAAACCAAGTGACAGAAAGCAAAGACAAATTGTGCACAGCAGAGACAACCAATGTTCTATGAAAATGATCTGAAAGAGCTCAGAAACTGAAAAAGTAAAAAAGAGAAAACCTGACAACACCACAAAAAAACTTCAAGTGCACAAACTAATACATACTCCTGACATTTGATCACATCCATTTTAGTTTATAAAAAGCCACTTCTAACAGAACTTTGACCTTGAAAATATTTTCCAAGGTCAAATTTGGTGGAATTGGAAAGTAGTGTTGGTGGAGGCACTGTGAAAATGTCATACATGTGTAAGGGTGAAAAAGACAATGCCTGCAGCAGCAAATTGATGAAAAGAGAAGAAGAGGCCAGGAATCAGTAGCGGCGGCCAATAAAGCTACTGTCGGCACTGTCCGTAGTGCACCGACTGTCCACGGATGTCTCTGAGAGGTCAAAGGTCAGCAGAGGGGAAAATAAGAGACAAAAGACAAATAATCAAAACATAAATGGAATAACACAAAACACAGAATTTATTTAGAAAAAAAGAATGTAACAGCACATAAGTTGGAATGAGAATGGAAATAATATTGTGGAAAAGTAAACACAGCTTTGGAAAAATGTGCAAATATCAGGACAACACTTTAAGAGGAATACATGGCACCTTATTTTCAGCTGTGCTACAAAAGTCAACATGAAATGTAAAATACAACATCTGATCACCCCCCCCCCCATTATTTAATTTGTCATGGGAGCTGTCAATCAAAATTCTTGGGGCAGCGCACGCCTGAAATTGCATTTTAACCACATGAACCTGACTGTCGGGTTCCTGCAGGGAGCTGCTTTAGCGCCATTCAGATGGCATTTAAAAGTGTGTGGGGAAAAACCCACAGTCCACTATATGATGATGACAACAGGAAATTTATTCATATGATTTTTATAAAATGGCAACTTCAGATTTAGATTGTGTTTAGTGGCAGTTCAGAAAAAAACGTGTCTTTTACTTGTCATTGTTTTTAAATTGTAAGAGCTGTTATTCTTGTAGTTATATTTTAGATTTTTGTGCTGTTGCTGTTTCTGAAATCAAACACCAATCTTGTCTCAACAAATGCTGGGTTACAAATCAGGATAGATCAATTTTCTTAAAAATGACGATATTCCTTTATGCAAATTTAGAATTCTGAGCAATCCATCAAAACCATGCGGTCGTTCAGGTAGATACAAATGCTTTGTTGTGCATAAATGCACACTTGTACTTGGCGTCAGCAACATTTTGGGGGATATTTGAGGTGTGCAGATGTCTGAGCTCAGAGGGCTTTCTGATAGAACACCTCACCTCACCTCCACAAATCAATCATCTCACACACTTAATCAAATAACATGTTTAGTTTCCTCTGATGCACCAATGCTGGGATTGTACTTGTAATTTGTTGCCCACAAGACATTAGTTATCAGTCAATAACATGGTGCCAGAGTTTAAGAGATTAAATTTCATTGTCAGATTATCATTAATCTCAGATTGTTTCAATTTTTCTATTCACATCTCAATGTACTGAAAGGTCCTGTGCTGGTTTCCTTGTAGATGCAGAATGCCAAAAAAAACAAACAAAAAACAAAAGCAAAATTCTAATTAGTGGCCATGCAAATATTAAAACATTCATCACATGCATTCTGCACAGAAATGTACTAAATCAGAGAAGAAAACGATTATTTTCTGAATGTTTGCAAGAACTTGTGTCATAGGATATGTGAATTTTTTATTTAGACATAAATGCATGGTTGTTTACTGTGATGATGTAAGGCATTTTATTACATGCATTTATGGTGAAACCAAAGGCAATTTTCCACATTGTGGTCAATAAAGTTTTCGTATCGTATCGTATTGTATCATAAAACCAAATAACGTGTTTATCGGTTGAGTAAGATCAAAATGTTTGTGCAGTCAGTTGAGTTCTGACATTTACTCAACTTACAGTGTTAGAAATGTTTTAAATCAGCGAAAAAAACCATTATTTTCAGATTGCTAAACTGCAGTTATGTTTTAAAGTGCAAATAACAGTCACAAGTCCACACACGCCAGGAAAAAAGACTTTAGAGAGCGAGGAAAATGGTCGAGCAAGGTATACAGGTAATGTGGTTTGAGAGAGAGAGGTGTACTTAATCAAAGAAATACATTTTCTTTTCTTTTTTGTAATAGTGGTTATGTTGGTTACATTGTAAAACTCAAATCAAAATCAAAGTCAGCTTTATTGTCAATTCTTCACATGTACCAGACATACGAGTGAGGCGGGCGGTGTATCTGTCTTTCAGGGAGGGGAGTGGGACACCAATGACCCTTCCAGCTGTGTTCACTATGCTCTGCAGGGCTTTCCTGTTGCAGTCAGTGTAGCTCCTGTCCCACACAGTGACACAGCTGGTGAGGATGAGCTCAATGGTACCTCTGTAGAATGTGCTCATGATGGGTGGTGGAGCACTTGCCCGCTTGAGTTTTTGTAGGAAGTAGAGGTGCCGCTGGGCTTTCTTTGCCAGTGATGCAATGTGGGTGGTCCAGGAGAGGTCTTCACTGATGTGCACCCCCAGGAATTTGGTGCTGTTCACTCTCTCCACCATGATGATCAGTGGCAGGTGTTGGGTGTGACCTTTCCAGAAGTCAACAACAATCTCCTTGGTCTTGCTGATGTTCAGCAGGAGGTTGCTGTTTGTGCACCACATGGTCAGAAGGTTGACCTCCTTCCTGTATTGAGTCTCGTCACCCTTGGTGATGAGACCCACCAGGGTTGTGTCGTCAGCAAACTTCACGATGTGATTGTTGCTGTAGGTTGTCGTGCAGTCGTGTCAGCAGGGTGAAGAGCAGGGGGCTGAGTACGCAGCCTTGGGGGGCCCCTGTGCTCAGTGTGATGCTGCTTGAGATGCTGTTGCCAACACGTACTACTTGAGACCTCTGACTAAGGAAGTCCAGATCCAGTTGCAGAGGGGTGCTGAGTTCTAGTTTGTCGAGTTTGCAGATGAGCTGTTGTTGTATTATGGTGGTGAAATGCAGAACTGAAGTCTGTGAATAGCATTCTCACATATGAGTCTTTTTTTGTCCAGGTGGGTGAGGGCAGAGCAGATTGCGTCCTCTGTAGATCATTTGGCTCGGTATGCAAACTGGAAGGGGTCCGGGGGGGGAGGATGATGTGTGCCATGACAAGGTGTTCAAAGCACTTCATGATGATGGATGTCAGTGCCACAGGGCAGTCGTCATTGAAACAGGATGGACTGGATTTCTTCGGCACAAGTGTGATGGTGGCAGCTTTGAAACTTGACTTGGCTTGCTTCAGGGTGGTGTTAAAGATGTCTGTAAAGACATCCTTGAGCTCCTCTGCACAGTCTTTCAGCACACAACCAAGGATGTTTTCTGGACCTGTTGTTGTGTGTGCTGCTGAAGAGGAGGTACTACTGGCCCACCACCACCAGATGGCGCCCTGCTTGAAGTGCGGGTTTCAAGCAGGAGAGGGCGTCATAGCAACCGGGAGTGACAGCTGTCACTCGTCATCAGCACCAGCTGTCACTCATCCACATCACCACCACCATAAAGGCCGGACTGCAACTCCACCTCCCCGCCGAGAAATCAGCTACCTTGGAGGTAATTTCTCTGCTGACTTAATACTGAACAATAGTCTGAATTCTTTTGCAGCCGCTTTCCTGTGGTGTGCCTTATCTGCTGGATTGGCATTTGGTGTGATCAGCGACGGCTTCGCTTCACACCCCAACCAGATAAGTGGTTAGACAGGAGCTGCACGAGTGTGTGATTGGAAAACACAGACTGTGGGATTACTGAGTGTGCGTACTCACACTCACCTGTGCTGTTTTGTTCTCTGCCAGCAGTGCCAGGTCTGACAGCTGGAGACGGTGGCCACCTGGGGACTCAGGACTTGGTGGCTCCGGTGTTCTTCAGATCCGTTGGCGGTGAGGGCCGTGTGGGATCCGGCTCGGTTCTGGACGGGCGTCTCCTATCCTCGAGCCTGCCCACAAGTCACCCAATGTGTAATTGACTGTAGTTCCAAACTTGTTATTGTCTGTATTCCGTTGTGCACAATTTACAACATTAAATTGTTACTGTTTGGCTTATCCATTGCCCGTTCATTTATGCCCCCTGTTGTGGGTCCTTGTTCCTACACTTTCACAACAGGATTTCTCAGCCAGCGTCATGGATCCCGAGGGGCGTCAACCATCGCTTGAACAGCCAATGGAAGAGTGAGGCGCACAGGCGCCAGCAGGAGGCGTGTTAGGTGAGCTGTAGCACATCTTAACCGCTTTTACTGCTCGGTTGGACTTAGTTACTGAGCAGAGCATTGTTCTCAATCGAAGGATGGAGGCTCTCACCGCCAGGTGGAAGCGCATGCCCAGGGCGCTGCTGCAGCACCTCCTCCTGCTGACCGAATGCCAGAAACAGACATTCCACTGGTCGTTCAACGAACCCCCCACCTTCCCCTGAAGCATACATAAGCCCTCCGGAGCCGTACGGAGGCTGTGTTGAGACGTGCACGGACTTCTTGATGCAGTGCTCGCTCGTCTTTTCACAGCGTCCCGTCATGTACTCGTCAGACACTAGCCGGGTGGCTTACGTTATAAATTTGCTTCGAGGAGAGGCACGCGCCTGGGCTATGGCGCTCTGGGCTACGGCTCTCTGGGAGCAGAATTCACGGCTCCTAACGACATACGCTGGGTTTGTGAAGGAGTTCAGACAGGTGTTCGACCACCCTCATAGAGGCGAGACCGCTTCAAGCATGCTGCTGTCGATAAGACAGGGGTGTCGGAGCGCAGCGAAGTATGCAGTCGACTTCCGCATCGCAGCAGCGCGGGCCAGCTGGAATGCTGTTGCGCTCCGCGCCGCCTTTGTAAATGGACTGTCCCTGGTCCTTAAGGAGCACCTGGTGGCGAAGGACGAGCCGTGGGATTTAGACGGGCTTATCGACCTGGTTATACGGTTAGACAACTGATTAACAGAACACCGACGGGAGTGAGACAAAGGGCGTGGTCAGGCACAAGCCGTACCTCTTCCTCCCGGGTCCGAAAGGGAGCCGACTTCCCCACGCTCCACAGCCAGGGTACTCCACATGACGACAGCTCCCCCTGCTGACGTTGCTATGGAAACGAGCAGGGCCAAAAGGCAATCAGATCAGAGACAAAGGAGGCTGATCCGTGGGGAGTGTTTTCTCTGAAGCTCAACAGAGCACACACAGAAAAAATGCCCCAAACGGTCAATACAGCAGCACTCGTCCTTAGAGACTGGGCTAAGGGTGGGTCACAATACCCACGCGGGGAGACCCCGAAAATCTGCACGCATCCCAGTCATGATCCTGAGTGGGGATCTAACCCTTCACGCCCCAGCACTGGTGGACATGGGGTCAGAGGGGAATCTGCTGGACAGCAGATGGGCAAAGGAGGTTGGGCTCCCTCTAGTGGCCTTACCGTCACCATTGTCGGTGCAGGCACTAGATGGCACCCTTCATCTACTAATCACACACCAGACACAGCCAGTGACATTGGTTGCGCCTGGAAATCACAGGGAGGAGATTGTGTTTTATGTAACACCTTCTACCTCCCGAGTGATTTTGGGTTTTCCATGGGTGTTAAAACACAATCCCCGGATTGATTGGCCATCTGGGGTTGTGGTTCAGTGGGGCAAAACCTGCCATCGGGAGTGTTTAGGATCCTCGGTTCCACCCGGTGTGACAGCTAAGGAGGAGGTTTTAGTCCCCCCCAATCTGGCGGCGGTGCCAGCCGAGTACCATGACCTTGCTGACGTCTTCAGCAAGGATCTGGCACTCACGCTGCACCCGCACCGTCCGTACGATTGTGCCATTGATTTGATACCGGGCGCTGAGTACCCGTCCAGCAGGCTGTACAACCTCTCACATCTGGAACGCGAATCAATGGAGACCTACATCCGGGACTTGTTAGCTGCCGGGTTGATCCGGAACTCCACCTCCCCGATGGGTGCTGGTTTTTTTTTTGTGGGCAAGAAGGACGGCGGACTCTGTCCATGCATTGATTACAGAGGGCTGAACGAGATCACGGTTCGCAACCGATACCCATTACCTCTGTTGGATTCAGTGTTCACACCCTTGCGTGGAGCCCAAATTTTCACAAAATTGGATCTTAGGAATGCTTATCACCTGGTTCGGATCCGGGAGGGAGACGAGTGGAAGACGGCATTTAACACCCCGTTAGGTCACTTTGAGTACCTGGTCATGCCGTTCGGCCTCACCAATGCGCCCACGACGTTCCAAGCATTGGTTAATGACGTCTTGCGGACTTCCTGCATCAGTTTGTCTTCGTATATCTGGACGATATACTCATCTTTTCTCCGGATCCTGAGACCCATGTCAAGCATGTACGTCAGGTCCTGCAGCGGTTGTTGGAGAACCGGCTGTTTGTGAAGGGCGAGAAGTGCGAGTTCCACCGCACTTCTTTGCCCTTCCTGAGGTTCATAATCTCCTCCAACTCCGTCGCCCCTGATCCGGCCAAGGTTGTGGCGGTGAGAGATTGGCCCCAACCAACAAACCGTAGGAAACTGCAACAGTTCCTCGGTTTTGCAAATTTCTACCGGAGGTTCATCAAGGGCTACAGTCAGGTAGTTAGCCCCCTGACAGCCCTGACCTCCACAAAAGTCCCCTTCACCTGGTCGGATCAGTGCGAAGCCGCGTTTAGGAGTTGAAATGCCGGTTCTCGACTGCACCAGTTCTGGTGCAGCCTGATCCCAATCGCCAGTTTATAGTTGAAGTGGACGCCTCTGACTCAGGGATAGGAGCCGTGTTATCCCAGAGCGGGGAGTCCGACAAGGTTCTCCATCCATGTGCCTACTTTTCCCGCAGGTTGACCCCGGCTGAAAGGAACTAAGATGTTGGCAATCAGGAACTTCTTGCGGTGAAGGAGGCTCTTGAGGAGTGGAGACACCTGTTGGAGGGAGCATCGGTACCATTTACAGTTTTCACTGACCATTGGAACCTGGAGTACATTCGGACCGCCAGGCGTCTGAACCCCAGGAAAGCCCGCTGGTCACTGTTCTTCGGGCGTTTTGACTTCCGGATCACCTACCGCCCGGGACGAAGAACCAACGATCTGACGCCCTGTCCCGGGTGCACAAAGAGGAGGTCAAGACCGAGCTGTCAGACCCGACGGAAACCATCATCCCCGAGTCCACTGTCGTGGCCACCCTCACCTGGGACGTGGAGAAGACCGTCTGGCAGGCCCTGACACAGAGCCCGGATCCGGGGACAGGTCCGAAGGACAAGTTGTACGTCCCACCAGAGGCCAGGGCTGCGGTCCTAGACTTCTGTCATGGTTCCAAGCTCTCCTGTCATCCAGGGGTGCGAAGGACCATGGCAGTGGTCCGGCAGCGCTTCTGGTGGGTGTCTATGGAAGCCGACGTCCGGGAGTATGTCCAGGCCTGCACCACCTGTGCCAGGGGCAAAGCCGACCACCACAAGGCCCAAGGCCTCCTCCAGCCTCTGCCCGTGCCTCATCGCCCCTGGTCTCACATCGGCCTGGACTTTGTCATGGGCCTCCCGCCGTCCCAGGGCATGACTACCATCCTCACGATAGTGGACCGGTTCTCCAAGGCGGCCCACTTCGTGGCCCTCCCGAAGCTCCCGACGGCCCAGGAGACTGCAGACCTCCTGGTCCACCACGTCATGCGTCTGCATGGGATTCCATCGGATATTGTCTCAGACCGTGGTCCTCAGTTCTCCTCTCAGGTCTGGAGGAGTTTCTGCAGGGAACTGGGGGCCACCGTGAGTCTCTGGTCCGGATACCATCCTCAGACGAACGGACAGGCAGAGCGGGCGAACCAGGAATTGGAGCAGTCCCTCCACTGCGTGACCTCCGCGCACCCGACGGCCTGGAGTGACCATCTGGCCTGGATCCAGTACGCTCATAATAGCCAAGTATCGTCTGCTACCGGCCTCTCCCCGTTTGAGGTGTGTTTGGGGTACCAGCCCCCATTGTTCCCGCTAGTGGAGGGAGAGGTCGGGGTGCCCTCGGTCCCGGCTCATCTGAGGAGGTGCCGTCGGGTGTGGCATACTGCCCGCTCTTCCCTGCTCAAAGCCCGGACGAGGGCCAAGAACCATGCAGACCGCCGGCGTGCCCCCGCCCCTACGTATCAGCCTGGGCAGGAAGTTTGGCTTTCCACGAAAGACATTCCCCTGCAAGTGGAATCCCAGAAGTTAAAGGACAGATACATTGGACCTTTCACCATACTCAAAATCCTCAGTCCAGCCGCAGTGAAGCTGAAGCTGCCAGCTTCACTGCGGATACATCCGGTTTTCCATGTGTCACGTATCAAACCTCACCACGTTTCACCCCTCTGTACCCCCGGACCAGCGCCGCCTCCTGCCCGGATCATCAACGGGGAGCCGGCTTGGACCGTGCGTCAGCTGCTGGACGTCCATCGGAAGGGCCGGGGGTTCCAGTATTTGGTGGACTGGGAGGGGTATGGACCCAAAGAACGCTCCTGGGTGAAGAGGAGCTTCATCCTGGACCCTGCCCTCCTGGCCGACTTCTACCGGCGGCACCTGGACAAGGAGGCGCCCGTTGAGGGGGGGGTCCTGTTGTGTGGGCCGCTGAAGAGGAGGTACTGCTGGCCCACCACCACCAGATGGGGCCCTGCTTGAAGTGCGGGCTTCAAGCACGAGAGGGCGTCATAGCAACCGGGAGTGACAGCTGTCACTCGTCATCAGCACCAGCTGTCACTCATCCACATCACCACCACCATAAAGGCCGGACTGCAACTCCACCTCCCCGCCGAGAAATCAGCTACCTTGGAGGTAATTTCTCTGCTGACTTAATACTGAACAATAGTCTGAACTCTTTTGCAGCCGCTTTCCTGTGGTGTGCCTTATCTGCTGGATTGGCGTTTGGTGTGATCAGCGACGGCTTCGCTTCACACCCCAACCAGATAAGTGGTTACACGAGTGTGTGATTGGAGGTGGAGGTGCTCCCTCCCAAAAGAACACAGACTGTGGGATTACTGAGTGTGCATACTCACACTCACCTGTGCTGTTTTGTTCTCTGCCAGCAGTGCCAGGTCTGACAGCTGGAGACGGTGGCCACCTGGCGACTCAGGACTTGGCGGCTCCAGTGTTCTTCAGATCCGTTGGTGATGAGGGCCGTGTGGGATCCGGTTCGGTTCTGGACAGGCGTCTCCTATCCTCGAGCCTGCCCACACGTCACCCAACGTGTAATTGACTGTAGTTCCAAACTTGTTATTGTCTGTATTCCGTTGTGCACAATTTACAACATTAAATTGTTACTGTTTGGCTTATCCATTGCCCGTTCATTACGCCCCCTGTTGTGGGTCCGTGTACCTACACTTTCACAACACCTGTTGCCTGGCAGGTGTTGATAGCAGGGAGTGTCGCCTTCACGTTGGTGGCAGAGAGGTACAGAGTCTGGTCGTGGGGAGGGGGTGGGGTCTTCTGTGGACGTGTGTTGTTTTGTTATTCAAAGCGTGCAAAGAAGCGATTTAAGTTGTTGAGCAGAGGAATGGTGCTCTCGCAGCTCTGTGGCATGCGCTTGTAGTCCGTGATGGCCTGAATGCCCTGCCGTAGGCTCTGTGCGTCCTTGCTGTCTTTGAAGTGGGCGGTTATCTTGTGAGTGTTGTCCTATTTTGCTTTCTTGATGCCACGGGACAGGTTGGCTCTCGCTGTTCTCAAGCCAGATTCATCCCCGGCTCTGAGGGCTTTGTCTCTGGCCCTCAGCAGCCTGAGGACGTCACCTGTCAGCCATGGCTTCCAGTTAGCCCGAGTGATGATGTTTTTTGTGTGGGTCACGTCGTCAATGCACTTGGTGATGTAAGAGGTTACAGTGTCTGTGTACTCCTCTATGTCTGTCTGGTTGTTTGGTTGTTATTACATGCATTTATGGTGAAACCAAAGGCAATTTTCCACATTGTGGTCAATAAAGTTTTCGTATCGTATCGTATTGTATCATAAAACCAAATAACGTGTTTATCGGTTGAGTAAGATCAAAATGTTTGTGCAGTCAGTTGAGTTCTGACATTTACTCAACTTACAGTGTTAGAAATGTTTTAAATCAGCGAAAAAAACCATTATTTTCAGATTGCTAAACTGCAGTTATGTTTTAAAGTGCAAATAACAGTCACAAGTCCACACACGCCAGGAAAAAAGACTTTAGAGAGCAAGGAAAATGGTCGAGCAAGGTATACAGGTAATGTGGTTTGAGAGAGAGAGGTGTACTTAATCAAAGAAATACATTTTCTTTTCTTTTTTGTAATAGTGGTTATGTTGGTTACATTGTAAAACTCAAATCAAAATCAAAGTCAGCTTTATTGTCAATTCTTCACATGTACCAGACATACGAGTGAGGCGGGCGGTGTATCTGTCTTTCAGGGAGGGGAGTGGGACACCAATGACCCTTCCAGCTGTGTTCACTATGCTCTGCAGGGCTTTCCTGTTGCAGTCAGTGTAGCTCCTGTCCCACACAGTGACACAGCTGGTGAGGATAAGCTCAATGGTACCTCTGTAGAATGTGCTCATGATGGGTGGTGGAGCACTTGCCCGCTTGAGTTTTTGTAGGAAGTAGAGGTGCCGCTGGGCTTTCTTTGCCAGTGATGCAATGTGGGTGGTCCAGGAGAGGTCTTCACTGATGTGCACCCCCAGGAATTTGGTGCTGCTCACTCTCTCCACCATGATGATCAGTGGCAGGTGTTGGGTGTGACCTTTCCAGAAGTCAACAACAATCTCCTTGGTCTTGCTGATGTTCAGCAGGAGGTTGCTGTTTGTGCACCACATGGTCAGAAGGTTGACCTCCTTCCTGTATTGAGTCTCGTCACCCTTGGTGATGAGACCCACCAGGGTTGTGTCGTCAGCAAACTTCACGATGTGATTGTTGCTGTAGGTTGTCGTGCAGTCGTGTCAGCAGGGTGAAGAGCAGGGGGCTGAGTACGCAGCCTTGGGGAGCCCCTGTGCTCAGTGTGATGCTGCTTGAGATGCTGTTGCCAACACGTACTACTTGAGACCTCTGACTAAGGAAGTCCAGATCCAGTTGCAGAGGGGTGCTGAGTTCTAGTTTGTCGAGTTTGCAGATGAGCTGTTGTTGTATTATGGTGGTGAAATGCAGAACTGAAGTCTGTGAATAGCATTCTCACATATGAGTCTTTTTTTGTCCAGGTGGGTGAGGGCAGAGCAGATTGCGTCCTCTGTAGATCATTTGGCTCGGTATGCAAACTGGAAGGGGTCCGGGGGGGAGGATGATGTGTGCCATGACAAGGTGTTCAAAGCACTTCATGATGATGGATGTCAGTGCCACAGGGCAGTCGTCATTGAAACAGGATGGACTGGATTTCTTCGGCACAAGTGTGATGGTGGCAGCTTTGAAACTTGACTTGGCTTGCTTCAGGGTGGTGTTAAAGATGTCTGTAAAGACATCCTTGAGCTCCTCTGCACAGTCTTTCAGCACACAACCAAGGATGTTTTCTGGACCTGTTGTTGTGTGTGCTGCTGAAGAGGAGGTACTACTGGCCCACCACCACCAGATGGCGCCCTGCTTGAAGTGCGGGTTTCAAGCAGGAGAGGGCGTCATAGCAACCGGGAGTGACAGCTGTCACTCGTCATCAGCACCAGCTGTCACTCATCCACATCACCACCACCATAAAGGCCGGACTGCAACTCCACCTCCCCGCCGAGAAATCAGCTACCTTGGAGGTAATTTCTCTGCTGACTTAATACTGAACAATAGTCTGAATTCTTTTGCAGCCGCTTTCCTGTGGTGTGCCTTATCTGCTGGATTGGCATTTGGTGTGATCAGCGACGGCTTCGCTTCACACCCCAACCAGATAAGTGGTTAGACAGGAGCTGCACGAGTGTGTGATTGGAAAACACAGACTGTGGGATTACTGAGTGTGCGTACTCACACTCACCTGTGCTGTTTTGTTCTCTGCCAGCAGTGCCAGGTCTGACAGCTGGAGACGGTGGCCACCTGGGGACTCAGGACTTGGTGGCTCCGGTGTTCTTCAGATCCGTTGGCGGTGAGGGCCGTGTGGGATCCGGCTCGGTTCTGGACGGGCGTCTCCTATCCTCGAGCCTGCCCACAAGTCACCCAATGTGTAATTGACTGTAGTTCCAAACTTGTTATTGTCTGTATTCCGTTGTGCACAATTTACAACATTAAATTGTTACTGTTTGGCTTATCCATTGCCCGTTCATTTATGCCCCCTGTTGTGGGTCCTTGTTCCTACACTTTCACAACAGGATTTCTCAGCCAGCGTCATGGATCCCGAGGGGCGTCAACCATCGCTTGAACAGCCAATGGAAGAGTGAGGCGCACAGGCGCCAGCAGGAGGCGTGTTAGGTGAGCTGTAGCACATCTTAACCGCTTTTACTGCTCGGTTGGACTTAGTTACTGAGCAGAGCATTGTTCTCAATCGAAGGATGGAGGCTCTCACCGCCCAGGTGGAAGCGCATGCCCAGGGCGCTGCTGCAGCACCTCCTCCTGCTGACCGAATGCCAGAAACAGACATTCCACTGGTCGTTCAACGAACCCCCCACCTTCCCCTGAAGCATACATAAGCCCTCCGGAGCCGTACGGAGGCTGTGTTGAGACGTGCACGGACTTCTTGATGCAGTGCTCGCTCGTCTTTTCACAGCGTCCCGTCATGTACTCGTCAGACACTAGCCGGGTGGCTTACGTTATAAATTTGCTTCGAGGAGAGGCACGCGCCTGGGCTATGGCGCTCTGGGCTACGGCTCTCTGGGAGCAGAATTCACGGCTCCTAACGACATACGCTGGGTTTGTGAAGGAGTTCAGACAGGTGTTCGACCACCCTCATAGAGGCGAGACCGCTTCAAGCATGCTGCTGTCGATAAGACAGGGGTGTCGGAGCGCAGCGAAGTATGCAGTCGACTTCCGCATCGCAGCAGCGCGGGCCAGCTGGAATGCTGTTGCGCTCCGCGCCGCCTTTGTAAATGGACTGTCCCTGGTCCTTAAGGAGCACCTGGTGGCGAAGGACGAGCCGTGGGATTTAGACGGGCTTATCGACCTGGTTATACGGTTAGACAACTGATTAACAGAACACCGACGGGAGTGAGACAAAGGGCGTGGTCAGGCACAAGCCGTACCTCTTCCTCCCGGGTCCGAAAGGGAGCCGACTTCCCCACGCTCCACAGCCAGGGTACTCCACATGACGACAGCTCCCCCTGCTGACGTTGCTATGGAAACGAGCAGGGCCAAAAGGCAATCAGATCAGAGACAAAGGAGGCTGATCCGTGGGGAGTGTTTTCTCTGAAGCTCAACAGAGCACACACAGAAAAAATGCCCCAAACGGTCAATACAGCAGCACTCGTCCTTAGAGACTGGGCTAAGGGTGGGTCACAATACCCACGCGGGGAGACCCCGAAAATCTGCACGCATCCCAGTCATGATCCTGAGTGGGGATCTAACCCTTCACGCCCCAGCACTGGTGGACATGGGGTCAGAGGGGAATCTGCTGGACAGCAGATGGGCAAAGGAGGTTGGGCTCCCTCTAGTGGCCTTACCGTCACCATTGTCGGTGCAGGCACTAGATGGCACCCTTCATCTACTAATCACACACCAGACACAGCCAGTGACATTGGTTGCGCCTGGAAATCACAGGGAGGAGATTGTGTTTTATGTAACACCTTCTACCTCCCGAGTGATTTTGGGTTTTCCATGGGTGTTAAAACACAATCCCCGGATTGATTGGCCATCTGGGGTTGTGGTTCAGTGGGGCAAAACCTGCCATCGGGAGTGTTTAGGATCCTCGGTTCCACCCGGTGTGACAGCTAAGGAGGAGGTTTTAGTCCCCCCCAATCTGGCGGCGGTGCCAGCCGAGTACCATGACCTTGCTGACGTCTTCAGCAAGGATCTGGCACTCACGCTGCACCCGCACCGTCCGTACGATTGTGCCATTGATTTGATACCGGGCGCTGAGTACCCGTCCAGCAGGCTGTACAACCTCTCACATCTGGAACGCGAATCAATGGAGACCTACATCCGGGACTTGTTAGCTGCCGGGTTGATCCGGAACTCCACCTCCCCGATGGGTGCTGGTTTTTTTTTTTGTGGGCAAGAAGGACGGCGGACTCTGTCCATGCATTGATTACAGAGGGCTGAACGAGATCACGGTTCGCAACCGATACCCATTACCTCTGTTGGATTCAGTGTTCACACCCTTGCGTGGAGCCCAAATTTTCACAAAATTGGATCTTAGGAATGCTTATCACCTGGTTCGGATCCGGGAGGGAGACGAGTGGAAGACGGCATTTAACACCCCGTTAGGTCACTTTGAGTACCTGGTCATGCCGTTCGGCCTCACCAATGCGCCCACGACGTTCCAAGCATTGGTTAATGACGTCTTGCGGGACTTCCTGCATCAGTTTGTCTTCGTATATCTGGACGATATACTCATCTTTTCTCCGGATCCTGAGACCCATGTCAAGCATGTACGTCAGGTCCTGCAGCGGTTGTTGGAGAACCGGCTGTTTGTGAAGGGCGAGAAGTGCGAGTTCCACCGCACTTCTTTGCCCTTCCTGAGGTTCATAATCTCCTCCAACTCCGTCGCCCCTGATCCGGCCAAGGTTGTGGCGGTGAGAGATTGGCCCCAACCAACAAACCGTAGGAAACTGCAACAGTTCCTCGGTTTTGCAAATTTCTACCGGAGGTTCATCAAGGGCTACAGTCAGGTAGTTAGCCCCCTGACAGCCCTGACCTCCACAAAAGTCCCCTTCACCTGGTCGGATCAGTGCGAAGCCGCGTTTAGGGAGTTGAAATGCCGGTTCTCGACTGCACCAGTTCTGGTGCAGCCTGATCCCAATCGCCAGTTTATAGTTGAAGTGGACGCCTCTGACTCAGGGATAGGAGCCGTGTTATCCCAGAGCGGGGAGTCCGACAAGGTTCTCCATCCATGTGCCTACTTTTCCCGCAGGTTGACCCCGGCTGAAAGGAACTAAGATGTTGGCAATCAGGAACTTCTTGCGGTGAAGGAGGCTCTTGAGGAGTGGAGACACCTGTTGGAGGGAGCATCGGTACCATTTACAGTTTTCACTGACCATTGGAACCTGGAGTACATTCGGACCGCCAGGCGTCTGAACCCCAGGAAAGCCCGCTGGTCACTGTTCTTCGGGCGTTTTGACTTCCGGATCACCTACCGCCCCGGGACGAAGAACCAACGATCTGACGCCCTGTCCCGGGTGCACAAAGAGGAGGTCAAGACCGAGCTGTCAGACCCGACGGAAACCATCATCCCCGAGTCCACTGTCGTGGCCACCCTCACCTGGGACGTGGAGAAGACCGTCTGGCAGGCCCTGACACAGAGCCCGGATCCGGGGACAGGTCCGAAGGACAAGTTGTACGTCCCACCAGAGGCCAGGGCTGCGGTCCTAGACTTCTGTCATGGTTCCAAGCTCTCCTGTCATCCAGGGGTGCGAAGGACCATGGCAGTGGTCCGGCAGCGCTTCTGGTGGGTGTCTATGGAAGCCGACGTCCGGGAGTATGTCCAGGCCTGCACCACCTGTGCCAGGGGCAAAGCCGACCACCACAAGGCCCAAGGCCTCCTCCAGCCTCTGCCCGTGCCTCATCGCCCCTGGTCTCACATCGGCCTGGACTTTGTCATGGGCCTCCCGCCGTCCCAGGGCATGACTACCATCCTCACGATAGTGGACCGGTTCTCCAAGGCGGCCCACTTCGTGGCCCTCCCGAAGCTCCCGACGGCCCAGGAGACTGCAGACCTCCTGGTCCACCACGTCATGCGTCTGCATGGGATTCCATCGGATATTGTCTCAGACCGTGGTCCTCAGTTCTCCTCTCAGGTCTGGAGGAGTTTCTGCAGGGAACTGGGGGCCACCGTGAGTCTCTGGTCCGGATACCATCCTCAGACGAACGGACAGGCAGAGCGGGTGAACCAGGAATTGGAGCAGTCCCTCCACTGCGTGACCTCCGCGCACCCGACGGCCTGGAGTGACCATCTGGCCTGGATCCAGTACGCTCATAATAGCCAAGTATCGTCTGCTACCGGCCTCTCCCCGTTTGAGGTGTGTTTGGGGTACCAGCCCCCATTGTTCCCGCTAGTGGAGGGAGAGGTCGGGGTGCCCTCGGTCCCGGCTCATCTGAGGAGGTGCCGTCGGGTGTGGCATACCGCCCGCTCTTCCCTGCTCAAAGCCCGGACGAGGGCCAAGAACCATGCAGACCGCCGGCGTGCCCCCGCCCCTACGTATCAGCCTGGGCAGGAAGTTTGGCTTTCCACGAAAGACATTCCCCTGCAAGTGGAATCCCAGAAGTTAAAGGACAGATACATTGGACCTTTCACCATACTCAAAATCCTCAGTCCAGCCGCAGTGAAGCTGAAGCTGCCAGCTTCACTGCGGATACATCCGGTTTTCCATGTGTCACGTATCAAACCTCACCACGTTTCACCCCTCTGTACCCCCGGACCAGCGCCGCCTCCTGCCCGGATCATCAACGGGGAGCCGGCTTGGACCGTGCGTCAGCTGCTGGACGTCCATCGGAAGGGCCGGGGGTTCCAGTATTTGGTGGACTGGGAGGGGTATGGACCCAAAGAACGCTCCTGGGTGAAGAGGAGCTTCATCCTGGACCCTGCCCTCCTGGCCGACTTCTACCGGCGGCACCTGGACAAGGAGGCGCCCGTTGAGGGGGGGGTCCTGTTGTGTGGGCCGCTGAAGAGGAGGTACTGCTGGCCCACCACCACCAGATGGGGCCCTGCTTGAAGTGCGGGCTTCAAGCACGAGAGGGCGTCATAGCAACCGGGAGTGACAGCTGTCACTCGTCATCAGCACCAGCTGTCACTCATCCACATCACCACCACCATAAAGGCCGGACTGCAACTCCACCTCCCCGCCGAGAAATCAGCTACCTTGGAGGTAATTTCTCTGCTGACTTAATACTGAACAATAGTCTGAACTCTTTTGCAGCCGCTTTCCTGTGGTGTGCCTTATCTGCTGGATTGGCGTTTGGTGTGATCAGCGACGGCTTCGCTTCACACCCCAACCAGATAAGTGGTTACACGAGTGTGTGATTGGAGGTGGAGGTGCTCCCTCCCAAAAGAACACAGACTGTGGGATTACTGAGTGTGCATACTCACACTCACCTGTGCTGTTTTGTTCTCTGCCAGCAGTGCCAGGTCTGACAGCTGGAGACGGTGGCCACCTGGCGACTCAGGACTTGGCGGCTCCAGTGTTCTTCAGATCCGTTGGTGATGAGGGCCGTGTGGGATCCGGTTCGGTTCTGGACAGGCGTCTCCTATCCTCGAGCCTGCCCACACGTCACCCAACGTGTAATTGACTGTAGTTCCAAACTTGTTATTGTCTGTATTCCGTTGTGCACAATTTACAACATTAAATTGTTACTGTTTGGCTTATCCATTGCCCGTTCATTTACGCCCCCTGTTGTGGGTCCGTGTTCCTACACTTTCACAACACCTGTTGCCTGGCAGGTGTTGATAGCAGGGAGTGTCGCCTTCACGTTGGTGGCAGAGAGGTACAGAGTCTGGTCGTGGGGAGGGGGTGGGGTCTTCTGTGGACGTGTGTTGTTTTGTTATTCAAAGCGTGCAAAGAAGCGATTTAAGTTGTTGAGCAGAGGAATGGTGCTCTCGCAGCTCTGTGGCATGCGCTTGTAGTCCGTGATGGCCTGAATGCCCTGCCGTAGGCTCTGTGCGTCCTTGCTGTCTTTGAAGTGGGCGGTTATCTTGTGAGTGTTGTCCTATTTTGCTTTCTTGATGCCACGGGACAGGTTGGCTCTCGCTGTTCTCAAGCCAGATTCATCCCCGGCTCTGAGGGCTTTGTCTCTGGCCCTCAGCAGCCTGAGGACGTCACCTGTCAGCCATGGCTTCCAGTTAGCCCGAGTGATGATGTTTTTTGTGTGGGTCACGTCGTCAATGCACTTGGTGATGTAAGAGGTTACAGTGTCTGTGTACTCCTCTATGTCTGTCTGGTTGTTGTAAGTGGCTGCCTGCTTAAACATTTCCCAGTCTGTTGCGTCAAAGCAGCGTTGAAGAGCAGAAGAGGCTCCCTCTGGCCACACTCTCACCTGCTTTCGAACCGGTTTGGTGACATTCACTCTCTGTCTGTATGCTGGCATTAGTATAACAGTGATGTGATCCGAGAGTCCGATGTGGGGGATGGGGGTGGCTCTGTATGCTCCTTTGTGAGTAGTGTAAACCAGGTCCAAAATGTTATTCCCCCTTGTTGGGAAATCAACATGCTGGTGTAGTTTTGGAAGGACATTCTTGAGATCAGCATGATTAAAATCCCCGGTGAGGATGGTGAAACCATCTGGTTGTGCTGTCTGTTGTTCACTGACGGCCTGGTACTGTTTACTAAGTGTTGCATTCTTATCGCTGTTGTTGGTGGTGGGAGGGATGTATAGTGCAACTAGCAAAATTGCAGTAATTTCCCTTGGCAGATAAAAATGACAGCACTTTATGATCATAAACCCCACCAGTGGTGAACAGCGTTTGCATACTACAACTGCGTCCTTGTCACGGATGGCTGGATGAGTTGGTTTAGCTGCTAGCCTGGCCCGGATATCTCCACGCTTGCCCCTCTTTTGCTTCCTTGCACACCGATTCCGGCGCCTTCTTTTCGGCGGAGGAATAGCAGGCGAGTCCAGTGTTGTTTCAGGCCGGTGTAGTAATCCGAGCTCCTTGAGCGTCTCTGTTGCGTGGTCCAAAACACTGCAAAGCTTGCTTTTTTAGATGTCTCGCAGAGTCTGTTGGCTGTACTTGTATAACGACGTAGACGAACACGTAAAACTTTCAAACACTTTTTAAACAAACAAATCACCGCACGGTTGGGACAGAGAGAGGTCCCTGCGTGTGCACGTGCCGCCATCTTGACAAACCATAGATACACAATCACAAATCCACACAACCCTGTGAAAAGGATCTATTTATTAATGTTTTACATACAGTGGCGGCGCCATGAAATTTTTGTTGGGGGGGCTGAGGGGGGCTGGGGTTAAAGTTGGAGGGGCTCCACAAAATGTCGTCAAAATGAACAATATATAATAAATTGCTTTGTAAATACCAAGGCATATGTTTTACTCACCTGTGCTCCTCTAAAATGTGGTATCAATGCGCACACACTTCACTTAGAATCACGTGCTTTGTGATCCACAAACACAAATTTCTGATTTGTAACTTGTGTGTGGGTTTTTACAAATAAATGTTTATTTGCAAAACTGAAAATTCTGTTTGTGAAGGGTGATTCAGCATTGGTGGATCACCGAACACACACATTCATCACTTTGCTCAGTTACGCAGTATTGAGACATTCTCAGCGCAAAACTGCAGTTGAGATCCACAAATATGTCAGTCGCTATTCACATTATTGGCAGGATTATTGGGGGAGTTGGGGGGGGTGCTTGGCTCATTATTAGGGGGGCTTAAGCCCCCCCAAGCCCCCCTTGTGCCGCCACTGTTTACGTACATGTTCATTTATTTTTTATTTTTGGCTGAAGGAGACGTTTTCCTTCTCTCTCGCTCAACCAGGATAACACAGTGTGGGCCCGTGGGCCATGTTTGATCTGCACTACCTTTGTCTTGGCCCAATTACCAATTTGTCTGCAAATTAAAATAAATTACCGTTCAGCACACGGAGAACATTTAATCTCCTCAAGGAAAGAATCTGATGGGCTCGAACCTTCAGCCTTCTGGCTGTGATAATCACTGCAAAACTACACTGCCCCTCTCACAAACTGCGAATAAGCACTTAGTCACTTAGTCATGCAACACTCCCTCCCCCGTCTGCCCTTGTGCTACTCACCAAAGTTGACGTTATACTCTCCGCCACGTTCGCGATACATTTGCAAGACAAAGAAGCAAGTGGCAGGTTTGAGGATCAGGCTGAGGATGGCCATTCCGGCGCTGAAACGAAACAATTCCTTGCTGTTTGATAAAAAATTGTAGCTCTGATAAAAGATCCCGAAATGGATGATGTCAGTCAAAATGGTTATGAGCATCCCCAACAGAAACTGCAGGAAAAGACAAGAGGGAGACAAAAATGCAGGTTATATTTCAGGGCAACAGCCTCCTCTGTGGACACACAACCCCCACCCCCCCCCCACCCCTCAAATAACAGGTTTTTGGTGGCCTGGAACGCTACTTGGACTTTCATGGGTGTTGAACATGCTAGTCAGTGGCGACATTATGGGTTTTCTTCTTGGTGGGGCCAACGGGGGATATTATTATTCAGCAACAGGGCAACACAATTTGCAACAAGGCTATGCATAAGCATTTCAAAATACATTTCAAGTTCATACTATGTACACGTTTTCAATTCTCACAAGTAATACACAGTAGATAGAATTAGCAATAGCAGTTGGTAAAAACAAACAATAAGCATTCTGACGACGAGACAGAAGTGGAAAAAAGAGTGAAAAACTCAGGAGAGAACTGCTCTCCTTTATTTGGCGATATTCTGTTGTTATCCTGTTTTACATATTCACCAGTTCCTGATTGTTATTTGACAAGAACATGATTCACTACCCAAGGCCAAAATATGGCCATCGAGTATTGCAAAGACTTTGTGTCCATCCGTCTGTGTTCAGCATAGGTCCAGTCCTGTTACTGCCAGGGTCTTCAAATTCATAGGGAGCATTCTTGGGACACAGACCTTGGACAGTTTCAAAGATGGGTGACCGACCTATTCAAAGGGGTCAAAAGGTCACATTCTTTCTACACACTCTTTCATTGATGCTCCAGATAATGAGGAAAAATAAATGGATCTTCTCCCATGGACAGAGGAGTTTGATACTGCTGATACCTTTGCAGTAGAACTACAGATCAGGTCTTTAGTATGCTGATACTTCATGCCTTGATTGGGAAACTTGAATGCTAACCAGCGACCTCAGGTGATGACTGGACATCTTTGGTATGAGGTCTCTTCTGAGGATACTTGGATTATGATAGAATGGCTTTGTGTCAAACAGTTTATTTGGGAGAGTCACATGACATTGTGAGAGAACATCAGCAGCGTGGTTGAGCATGATCCAGTACAGATGTGCCTCAGTGTTGAGGACCCCCGCAACTGGGAAAGACCAAGGCAATGCCTGGGTGGTTGCCGGCCAGGACCTGAGATGATTCCACAATGTGATGGATGTGGTAATGGGAAACTCCCTCAGTTGATCACAGTGAAGTGTATGAACATAATGGGATGGGTGCATGACAGCACTGGATCAGTCAAACAATGTGAAAGACTGGCACTGAACATATAGAATTTTGAATAGGTTTTCTGGTACCATTATGGCAGAAGAAGTACAGAAGAGGCAGCAGAAGTAAGGAAAAGGGGCTAATTTCCAGAGTCCATTGCATGAAGCAGATGAGAGGATCCTCTACAACTCCAGTCAGTCACCAGTCACCAGCCCAACACAGATAACATCATCATTTACAAGACTGACACAACACGTGCAGGCTGGGGTTGGTCATCTGGTTTGGGCAGGATTCGGCTCTAATCTGGCTCGAGCTGGATAGGTACTTTATGAATCTGAATGCCGCAAATCAGATTGAAGACGGATTGTTTTCTACTTTCGATTTGAGCAGGACTTGACATCGTTTTAATGCAAATGTGGCTAGCTACACTCTGGCTAGCTGAGGGATCACAATGTTAAACTTCCCCGCTACGTCGCTGCGCTCACAGCGTCACTGTGGCGGCGCACAGGGTGGCTGCAATGGTGAGGACAGCAAACAACGTTCTTTCTCTGCAGCGCCTTCTCACCAAGAAAATCTGCCAGGTGCAGTCTGACATCCAGATCCACACACACGCACACTAACCGTTGAGATATAGACACACACACCCTACACTCTGATGTCAAGACAGACACATGCACAAATGCACCCTGACATTGAGATATACACACACACAGTTTGAATTTGGGTTGAACCAGTTGAGTCTGGATGTGTGTCGAGGCTGAGAAGGATTTAAAACAGCTCTGAACCTGGGTTGCCAACCGCAATGTCAACAAGGTCTAAGTGCTTTGTTCAAGGACACAGAAAGGTATCTTAAGTGGGAATCGAACCCATGTTGACATCTCAGTGCCTGAGCTCCCTACCCATGAAGCTACCAGCAGAGATGGATAAGATTGTTGTGGGTGCTCCAGCCCCAACAAGCCCCATCCTAGAGATGCCTTTGAAGATAACGTGCCTCTTATCAGGATATGGACAACAAACGCTGCACTGTACTTTGTGTTGAACCAAACGAAGGATATCCTTCTGCTTGCCCTGGATTGATGCCCTTGATTCAAAAAACATCTCACGATGCTGACAGTGAAGGAACTGAGACGAGAACTCACCATTAGCACGGCATCAACGGAGTCCCTCTGCGCAATGGCCCAAACCCCAACTGCTAAAACACTGAAGTTCCCCCATGCGAAGGATGCAGGAAGCCACGCCATGCAACCCCTAAAACAAAGAGTCAACACACCATCTGGGGAATGATTCTGTGCTCAGATTCACACATCTGTAAGCATGTGCATCAGGTAGTTTGCCAAATGAGTAGTGAAATTCCTCTTGTTTGTGACAAAGTAAACTAGTGCTCACACTCACCACACTGTCAGCAGCCAGTGCACCAGAACGATGGCCTGCGATAGAAAAACAACAGATAAATGCTGAAAGTTGGGTTTGGGACAGTTACTCCATTCTGATCATACTCATTTTTAGAGCCTAACACAGACAAACGCCTGATAATGCTGGTGGTCTGCTGCAAAAACCACACTGCAGCCACAAAACTTGACAGATGAGTTCCCATTCATCCTTCTAGCTGTTAATTCTGCAGACCCTTGTTTTACCTTTTAGAATTAAACTCATTCCATCTTAAATATCTGCTAAAATCCAGATTTATATGTCTCAGCATGTACAATTATTACCATAAAAAATAGTCAAGAAACACTTTGTTTTATGCTTCTGTTACATATGAAATCCGTACCTGAGCTCATGTGTGCATTGAGACACACCCACTGAGCTGACCTGCACTTGGCATGTGACGTGCATGCGTGTGAGAGGAAGTTGGTACATTCAGCTGGTGCATCACTTCGGCTTCCTCTTGCCTTGAGATAATTTAATTTAAAGCAGCCTTTCACATAGAATGGTCACACTTTTTTGGACTTTTTGTTAGAATTCTTCATTTCAGAGTGGCAGCAAACTTTTGTTTGTGGCTATAAAATTTTCTTATCCCTCAAAATGATAAAAACTGATCTGAGATTATTTGTTCTTTGTGGTGTCTTACATATTATGACAGGGTATTTATTCATATTTTAGTGAGGGGACTTAAGGCCGTTATATATGCTGGTATCGTTACATGCTGGAAAAAAGTGCCATATATATATATATATATATATATATATATATATATATATATATATATAGGAGATGCCTACAGGTGTACTAGATAAAAGAAATCACATGCTTCAAAAATTGGACCATATTATGTGGTGAAAATCCAAGGTGGCATCTTAAAATGCAACAAGAACAATCTGAAATTTCTGACATCCACAATCCAGATCTGGATCACCTCCAAAATTCAGTGGAGTCTTCCGTGCCCTAATATCTAACAGTGGTGAAAATTTGGTGACAATCCGTGAAGTTGTTGTGACGTAATCCTTCAAAGCCTATATAAAGGGATATCTTGATCCAAAATCTGGACCTAATCACCTCCAAAATTCAGTGGAGTCTTTCACTGCCTAATGTCTATCTGTGGTGAAAATTTTGTCAAAATCCATGAAGTAGTTTTGAAGTAATCCTGCTAACAAACATAAAAAAATAAAGAAATAAATGTACTTGGCAAACGTTATAAAAATCCCTACACAGTAATAACACAGGTCATATTGGTGATAACGATGTATGCAACCTGTCTGTTGGTTCTGGAGTATAACGAGCACGTTGCCCGTGGGGATCCATGGGCTCTAGATTGAGTAGTGTTTCTGAAATAGGTAGCTGACATTTTTCAAGGGTGGAAATAAATTATGCAAAGTTTCTACTGTGATTTGGAATGGTGTGTGAGTCCAGAATGTAATTATCAACGTCCATTGTGTGCTGATGTTATGTAAAATCTGTAATTTCTCCAAAAATATTAGTCCTATCAACATTCCGTTTTGGCGGCGTTCATCCTTACCTACAAAAAAAGTTTGGTACTTTTGTCCAGCATGTAACAAATCTTATCCCTAAAAGACCCTCACTATTTTGATTAATTTCTCTAAACATGAAACCAGAATTTGGCAGAAGATACATAGAAAATTTTTTTAACTCACTGACTCCAGTTAAGGGTCACAGTTGGCAGGAGCCTATCCCAGTGATATCACTTCCTTTTCTTTACTTTCAAGTTGTAGTTTTTTAAAAATTTTATTTTCTAATCTGAATACACTTTGCTAACATTGGCTTTGCAGTATCAGATAGAAGCTGTTGATTCCAGTAACAACACCACCGCCTGCCCCCAACCCCTGCAATGACCCATAAACCGGGTCTGAATCTCAGTTTAAGGGCCATTCAACTTTAAGATTATCATAAAATATTGAGACTCATTGGTAATCTTTAGTTATCTTTAAATCATGACATGTAAATTCAAAAAGTGTTTTTTCAGTATTTGATTTGTTAATTAACTGATTGTTCAAACAACAGAAAAAAGTAACTCAAATATATATCTAGTTTTTAAATTTTGGTGTGACAGTCTGTCAAAACCAGTGACTCAGAGACACCACTCAGTCAATTAATCAATGAAACCCAAAATACCCAAAAGTGATCACGGCAGTAATTATTTTTGCATTATTTCTTTATCTTTAAATCATGACGAGCAGATGTGCGTGCATAATGTAAGTTGCCATGTCTGCTGGACATCACTGAAAACTGTAATAAAGGCATAATAGCATGTTTATTAAACAGCTTCACCACTTATATTATTGAATAAAAGCAAGAGTCATAAATGCTCACAGTTTAATAGGTGTGTGTGTGTGTGTGTGTGTGTGTGTGTGTGTGTGTGTGTGTGTGTGTGTGTGTGTGTGTGTGTGTGTGTGTGTGTGTGTGTGTGTGTGTGTGTGTGTGTGTGTGTGAGGTAGGCAGATATTTATCACACAGAGGAAGCAGCAGTTATGTAGATGTAACAGCTATCAGACAGGTTATTGTCAACCCTTAAAACATGAAAAGTGAATAAATGAGCCTCACCTTGAGATTTATAGCTGGTATTTCCATATTATCAGCGCTTAGGTGAAAGAAGCTGGAGCTCACTTCAAGGCCACATGAAAGAAAGCCTGCAAGTTTCCTTCTTTTTAAACTCCTCCTTCAGCTCAGGCTGCAAACACAAACCATGTGATGGCGGCCTGATCTGCCCCATGTGACTCACAGCCTCACCCCACCTCACTCTGCTGTGCACGGCAATCAGTCACAGTTTGCAGTGAGTTGGGGTCACAGCGAGCAGTCAGGAATGCAGCGGGTTGGATTCAACATAAAAGTACAGCAAATAAAGACACTTTATGCTCAGCCTGATGGATGTCAGATTATTTTTTAAGTGATAGTTTGGAGTTAAATAATAGTAAAATAGATGCTGAAAGTGCAGCCCAATAATGTGATATATTACTATGCTTTGGATGGATGAAAAAATGTTAGTGTTTGCGTGATCCATAGGATGATTTAGGAGGTGAGATAAGATACACTTTATTGATCTCACAGTGGAGAAATTATGTTTACACTCCAGTTACCTCAGACAGCAATTAGTCCACAATTATTACTTGTTTACCGTAATAATGGCACACATCAGAATTAAAGACAGTACATACACATTTGACATTGTTTATGTGCACTAGGTTTGAAGAAGTCCTTTATCCGAATTGAGGCAAGTGGGTGAAGGACATGCAGCAACCCTGAGATGCGCCACCGTCAGCTTGGGGGGAGGAATGGGAAACAAGCTACAGCTAGGGGGAAGGAGTGATGTGAGCAGAAGCCGGAGTGGGGGGTGTTTGATGGGGTGTAGGAGGGGGGGGGGGGGACGGAGTGGAGCATGCTTCAGTCCTATGAAAACAGTTTATTGTCTTTGTGAGTTGAGATAAGAAACAGCCAAATGTTCCCCAGGCCGAAGACATTCCTCTGGAGGAAAACAGTCGGGCAATTTGTCGTTCAGGCTTGATAAGCCTGCAGTGTTGTGGTTTGAGCAGTGAAAAACACTTTTTACAGTTCCACTTGAACAACCAAATCCCAATTATGAATTAAGAACAAGTGATGGGCCATGGTTCTTGATGCCGCTGTCTTGCTGTTTTTCCAGTAGATCAGGGCAGCACATAAGCTAGAAAGTACCAGCCCTGCTGCTATAAGACCAAAAATTAATAAATCCTCAATGTCCTCAATGGAGAAAGGCGCCAAGCATGCAATACGCCAAGACCCCCAGGAGTCGAGAACATAGCCCGCAGGATATGTTCCATCTGGGCAGGTAGGATCCCCCGGTCCTGACCTTCTTGTAGAAAAAAATGGTGTCAATAGCATTCAGAAACCAGCTGATCAATTCCATAGTTAATCCAATAGATCCAGTATCCAATATAATTTGAGGAATTCACAGTCTGGTGAAGTAGGGACTTGAAGGTTAAAGCAGAGAGCAGAGATAAGGGAGAGTGGAGGAGATGCGACCACCCTCGTCGGAGTCCCAAGCTAAAAAAAAAAGTTCTCTCATCCTCCATGAGAACTCAGCCCTGGTTAGGGTTAGGGCTAGAGGTAGAGTTAGGGTTTGGGGTAGTGTTAGGCATAGGGTTAGAAGTAGGGTTATGGTTAGAGGTAGAGACAGGGTTAGGCATAGGGTTACTACTAGGTGTAGGACTAGGGATAGGATTAGGGCTAGGGTTACAGCTGGGGTAGAGCTAGGGTTAGGCGTAGACGTAGAGGTATAGTTAGGCCTAGGGTTAGAGGTATGGTTATGTTTGAGGTAGCGGCAGGGTTAGGCATAGTGTTACAGCTAGGTGTAGCACTAGGAGTAGGATTAGGGCTAGCGGTAGGGGTATGGTTGAATGAATGAATGAATGAATGAATGAATGAATGAATGAATGAAAATGAATGAATGAATGAATGAAAACTGTTTATTTCGAACATTTGATACAACAACAATTACAAGATAGATCAGTAAAGACAACAACAAAAAAGTTCCTACTGTGTACCCAACATGTCCGAAAAGGGGTAGGGTGAAGCATCAGCTTATTTATCCCTACCCCTTCTTCCCCACAACCAGTAATACCCTTTGCCACATATACACATAAATTCCTACACACCTAAACCGATATCAATATATATATATATATACATATATATACACATACACATACATATACACATCAACATACATACACATATACATATATACACATATATATACACAAACATAAATATACACCTACACATACCTACTTACATACAAAATACTATATATTTACAAGCCGAAGCAAAAAACAAAAACACCCTAACCCTCATTACCCTTCCTCCTCCCTATACCCAGAAAAAACCATATTTTTGTACCGCTGTTTGAACTGGTTCATGCTTGGACATTGCTTGAGCCCCACTCCCAATCTGTTCCACATCCTCACCCCACAGACAGAAATACAGAAACCTTTTAATGTTGTTCGTGCCCACTGATGCTTTAAATTAAATTTCCCCCTCAGACTGTAATCCCCTGATCTGTTAAAAAACATATTTTTAATATTTGCTGGAAGTAAATTGTTTATTGCTTTATACACAATTTGTACTGTTTGAAAATGAACCAAGTCTGTGAATTTTAAGAATTTGGATTGTAAAAATAGTGGATTTGTATGATCTCTATAGCCAGTATTATGAATAATTCTTATAGCTCTTTTCTGCATTACTGATAGTGATTGTGTTGTACCTTTATAAGTATTACCCCATACCTCTGCACAGTACTGTAAATATGGTAAAACCAGTGAGCAGTAAAGAATGCGGAGTGAGTTGTGGTCCAGAATATGTTTCGCTTTGTTTAGAACTGAAATGCTTCTTGACAGTTTACTTTGTATATGTTTTATATGAGTCTTCCAGTTTATCTTATCATCTATTATCACCCCCAGAAACTTATTTTCATGTACCCTTTCAATATCGACCCCCTCGACTTGTAACTGAACCTGTATGTCTGTATTACAATAGCCAAATAACATGTATTTTGTTTTACTTAAGTTTAATGATAATTTATTTCTGTCAAACCATATTTTCAATTTTCCCATTTCTATACTGATCCTCCTCAGTAACTCCTGCAAATCCCCCCCTGAACAAAAAATGCTTGTGTCATCTGCAAATAATACTAATTTTAATATTTTGGAAACATTGACAATATCATTTATATAAATTAGAAACAGTTTTGGACCCAATACTGACCCCTGTGGGACGCCACAAGCATTGTCCAAGCATGATGATGTATATTCCCCCAACTTCACAAACTGTTTTCTGTTACTTAAGTAGCTTCTCACCCAGTGCAACACCAACCCCCTAATCCCATACTGTTCAAGTTTATTGATTAATATGTCATGATTAATTGTATCAAAAGCCTTTTTAAGGTCTATAAATATTCCAACTGAATGTAATTTGTGGTCTATGGCGTTTGTAATCTCCTCAACTGATTCTATTAATGCAAGTGATGTTGAACTATGTGCTCTGAATCCATATTGACTATCAGTAAGTAATTTATGTTTATTTATGAATTTGTCTAATCTATTATTGAATAACTTTTCTAATAATTTGGAAAATTGTGGAAGCAAAGAAACAGGTCTATAATTTGTGAAGTGGTGTCTATCCCCAGTCTTATACAGCGGCACAACCTTAGCTATTTTCATTTGATTGGGAAATTTACCGGTTTGAAATGATAAGTTACAGATGTATGTTAATGGTTCTACAATCCATTCAATGACCTGTTTTACCACCACCATATCAATTTCATTTAAATCGGTAGATGTTTTATATTTACAATTATTCACAATGTCTATAATTTCATTTCCATCCACTGCTGTGAGGAACATTGAACAGGGATTTCTTTCTATGAGATTATTATCCCAATCCTCAGGTTGGGAATCGGGAATTTTTTCTGCCAAGCTTGGTCCAATATTTACAAAAAAATTATTAAAACCGTTGACTACCTCATCCTTATTTTCCTTCTTGACATTATTATCAATGAAATACTGAGGGTAACTCTGTTTTTTATTACCATTTTTGATAATGCTATTTAATATATCCCATATTCCTTTAATATTGTTTTTGTTATTATATAATATGTTACTATAATATTCCTTCCTACATACCCGTATAATATTAGTTAATCTATTTTTGTATTTCTTATATCTATTTTCTGCCTCTTTAGTCTTTAGTTTTATGAATTCTCTATACAGTGTATTTTTCTTATTACATGCATTTCGTAACCCTTTCGTCATCCATGGTCGAGCTTGGATTTTTTGTTTTCTGTAGTCTTGTTTAATTGGACAGTTTTTATCATATAATGATGTAAATATTTGTAAAAAAGTTTCATATGCACTATCAACATCACTTTCACTGTATACCTTTTCCCAGTTTTGCTCCTGTAAATCCTTCTTTAGTGTGTTCATGTTTTCCTCTGTCCGCACTCGCCTGTATTTTATTTTCTCCTCTGGCTGATTCCGCCGATGGTTTCTATTATAAACGATGAAAACTGGTAGATGATCACTAATGTCATTGATTAATAATCCACTCACAGTGTTATTCTCAATATCATTGCTGAATATATTATCAATTAAGGTGGCACTATGGGATGTAATTCTGCTTGGCCTGGTGATTTTTGGATATAAACTCATACTGTACATTATACTGATAAATTCATCTGTTATTTTATGCTTATTTGGATTGAGCAGATCAATATTTAAGTCACCACAAATGAACACAGTTTTTTGATTAGTTTTTGAGAACATTTTTCCCATACAGTCAGTGAATGTTTCAATACTAGATCCTGGTGCTCTATATATACAGCTGACTAATACATTTTTGCTTTTTTCTTCACATATTTCAATAGTTATACATTCTAATAAGTTATCAATCACAGTTGTCATATTGTCTACTATTTTATAATCCATGTTCTTATCCACATACACAGCCACTCCTCCTCCACTCTTATTTTTTCTGTTTACACAATTAAATTCATATCCATCCAGTTCAAAATCCATTCCTTTATCTTCATTGATCCATGTTTCTGATATAGCAATTATGTTAAATATTTTTTTAAACTGACTTAAATATTCTTTAATGTTGTTAAAGTTTGCATATAGACTTCTGCTGTTGAAATGGATTATTGATAATTTGTTATCCGTTTTAATGATCCGATTAAACTGTTCATCTGTATAATAGCAACAACTGTCATTGATATTTGAGAAGAAATTATTGTCCGGGTCTATATCGTGCTCCAAGTCCAGTACATTGTGGTCTGTGTATTTAAATGTTCTCAGTTCTACTTTTCCATGATCAGCAATCCTTTGAGTTATATCCTTCTTGTCTCCAGATGTAGATGAATAGGTAGTAGATGAATAGGTTCCTCTGGTCTGTGTCATGGTGTTGTGATGTGTTTGTGTCCTCATACCTTATTGGTCTTATTTGTCCAGATCCTCACTTTAAGAAACACTATTGTTCATATTTGTCCAGCTCCTCGATGTTCCTTATTGCCATGACTTTTGCTTGTTCTGGTGATCCGTTCAGTTTGATGAATATTTTACAGTTTGAAGTCCATGTGTGCTGGATTTTTCCCTGTTTCTTCAAGAAGCGTGCTTTCCTGGCGATGTCGGCATTCCGTTTGGTGAGATGTTCATTGATGAATACGTTTGTCCCTTTCAGTTTTCTTCCTTGTTTTAACAGTGCTGTTTTGTGTTTTCTGTTGATGAATCTCATGATGACGGTTCGTTTATCACCGTCATTTCTCCGGGGCAGAGGGTGGCACGCTTCAATGTTATTTAAATCCATTTCTATACCTTTAGATAGGAGGAAATCAGCAACCTGTTTTTCCACAGAGCTGACCTCCTGTTCACTGGGCTCCCCTCCGCTCTCATCTGTTACCGCCCGTGCGTAGGACCGTGGTTTGATGTGAAGACCTGTGATGATGACGTCGTTGATTCTGGTGTATTGCTCCAATTCAGCCACTCTATTTTCCAGCTGCACCAGATGCCGGTCTTTCTCGGCATTCTGGAGCCGTAATGCCTTCACCTCCTCCACCAGATCCATGATTGATTTCTGTTGCTGCTTCACAACAGAAATCTCCTCTGATAAAAAGTCCAGAGATTTTTTAATATCGTCACCTTCCTCCGCTGTCAGAACCTTCTTAGGCCCCATGGTCGGCTTATGAGCAGCTTGTCGATCGCCGATGTTAACAGCCTGCGTTGTTTGTCACCGGGATGGATCTACACTGCGCTGGTGCCGCGCGGCCTCGGTGTTTCCGCGCTGATGGATCCGCGGTGGCTGCACGAGGCCTCGGGGAAGCGGCACTCGTGACGCAGCGCGCGGCCTCAGTGAATTCACCACGTTGGGCCTCGGACGTTGTTGCTGTCCAGTCGCTGGGCTAAGTTGCCGGTTGAGGTGGTATTCCCACTGTCCGGGTTGGCAAACACCGGCGTGGCAGATGGCAACTACAAACCCCACCTCTGAAAACTCAGGTACAAACTTTTTGCAGCTCGCTCTGACGACACGCAGCTCTGACTGACTGTGACTGACTGTGGTTACTGCTAGGGTTAGGAGTTTGGTTAGGGCTGGGTTAAGGGTAGCATTAGGGCTATGGTTCTGACTAGAAGTTTCAATTCTTGCTTGGGACTCCGACGAGGGCATCTCCTCCACTCTCCCTTAGCGTGTTTTGTCTGTGAGGCTGCCAGCCCTGCTCCTCCGGAAAACGCCAAAATGGATCTGATCTAGTAGTCTCTGTACGCAATTGATACTATTTTTTCCACAAGACACTCAGGAGCGGAGGACCTGACCTGTCCTGCCGGGACACATGTGGCGGGTTACGTGATGGACAGCTGGAGGTGGCATGTCATGTGCCTGTACACGTTGTCTGTGGAGGACGTTGAAGATGTTTACTTATTTGGAGCTGTGGTGACTGGGTTTCTGCTGTGTGGAGCGGCCACAGCACTGGTCTACCGGAAAATTAAGAAGGTGGAGGCGGCATTAATCAGCCCGTCCAGGCTGCCCCACATGATTGATTCGATTGGAAGGGCAGTGTCAGCTCAGTCGGCGGGTGTCAACCGCACATTGGAATCCATCTCGGGGAGAATGGCTGCACTTTGATCATCTGTAAGACCACATCTCTCCTCTATTCAGATGTATTGGGAGCCACTCTGAAGTTTCAGACTGTGGAATCTGCCAGGCGTCTGTTAATCTGGATATCTATTTGGTTTCCAAACACCAGCTGTCCTTCAAGGCCGCTGGGATAAAATCCTCCCCTTGAGGAACACTCCTGATAGCTGCGCTCCTCGTCTCCTCCCTTCTTCCTCCCTCCCTTCCCAGTCCTGAGATGTTGACTGTGGGACCTTGAGACTCTGGTGGACTGATTCAGGATGTCTCATTTTGGGAGGGGGGAAAAGACATTTTAGTCTGTTGTAGTTTGTTGTCTGTGTTATAACATTTGAAAAGAGGTGTCATTTGATTTAAACAGTGATTCACTTTGAAGTTATTAATTCCAACCGGACTCAACTCAAACTCATATGCATAGTAAAGAAACATGTTTCCCTACACAATGAAATTCTTATGTTGTGTGGGCCGCCCGAAGAGGAGGTACTGCTGGCCAACACCAGAGGGCGCCCTGCCTATAGTCGCGTTTCAGGCACCAGAGGGCGCAGTTACCACCCAGGAGCCAGGACTGCCAGCAGTACCGGATCTGACAGCTGGAAGCAGAGGCCACCTGGGGACTCGGGACTTGGCGGCTTCAGTATACTGCAGGTCTTCGTTGGCGGCGGAACCTTGTGGGCCCCGGCTCTTCTCTGGATAGGCGTCTCCTACCCTTGGGCCTGCCCACACGCCACTTATTGTATTTTGTGATCGACTGTTTAAAAGCAGTATTCGACCTGTTGTGCACATTTGCCGCAATAAATTGTATTTATTGGATTATCTATTGACCGTTCATTTACGCCCCCTGTTGTGGGTCCGTGCATTACACTTTCCCCAACATCTTACTTTGTCACCTTACACTGAATGCCAAAAAGAAAGAAAAACAATATCAATAAAATAAATCTAAGTATAAATCTCAGGATAAAATATGTACATAAAAGATAAATAAGCAATGTACATAAATGTGCAGTGCATTACACTGGCTAATTATAAACCCATGCAAAGTATTCTGTGCAGTGAAATAAAATGATCATGATCAAGAAATCTCACTATATCAACAGTTTTCTTTGGGACTCTTTACTCTGTCTCGGCAGAGAGCCGTGCAGCGTTTGGAGCTGTGCGAACAGAACGGAGGGATGTCTCGTTTCTTACATGCAACAAGACAAGATTCCCAGTTAGTGACTTTAATCTGCACAAAAGTGACTCACAATTGACATATTTTAATGCCTTTGAGTGGGGTTAAGAAGCAGACTTGTCGCTTCTGAAAAGCTGTGAAGCAACGAAGCAGTGGGTCGGAGCACTGCCTCGTTGTTTCAAGCTTCAAAGCAGAGCCGTTACAGAAGCGCTTGATCGCAGACCCGCTGCAGGGTCTGCAATCAACGTAAAGAAATGATCATTTTCCTGATAAAACACCCTCAAAAACAACGGCTGCTCTAAAGGACCGATAAGGGAATCGTTAAGCAAAAAGGCTATCGATGCCAGTGGATTGAATCATTTCTTAACGATTCTTGGAAAGAATCAGTTCATGATACCTGAGCCTGGTGCCCCCGAAGAACTCTCACAGTTTGAAAACCACTGGTTTAGACTGTACTCAAATGAAGACATTTTTGGACATGCATTGGGGCTGCATGTAAAGCAGTCAGGTTAAATCCAGTCTGTAACATTACGTGTCTGAGGACAGACTGTTGCTGATGTCTCACTTAAAGGCAAGAAAGTCCTGGTTCTCGAGTGAGACCTGAAAATACACCCACAGGTGCTCCAGTTAACCCCTAATTATACCAGTCAGTCATGCAGAAGGGTTTTAAAATGAATTAACTCAAACTGTGGATTTTGTCTGGAATGTTCCGTGCTGTTTCAAGAATCAACTTGGTGTTTGTAAACTGACTGCAAACTGGACATAAGACGTGGACGTCACTGGTTTTACTGCAAAGGTGCAGTAAAAAGGTTTACTGACCTTGGCTTCACCGACGATGCTGTGATCTTTGCAGAATCAATGGATACTCTGATTACAACACTTGAGAAGCTGAATGAGAACTTGGAATGTCTGAGTTGGAGATTGTCCTGGATCAAGACTAAGATTCAGCAATTAAGATATATGATAGACAATCTAACTCTTATCATCACTGTAAGGTTCTGGAAAAGCATGTTTCTAGACTTTGAAAATCTGAAGGTATTCAAATATGCCTGCTTCATGTATAAATGTTTACGTGGACCAGCACCAACTCCTGTTAAATGCACATAAAAAGATTCACAGGGCACAAGATCTGACACAAGAGGTGACTGTGAGATTACTCATGGAAGGACCGCCTTTGGTCAGAACGTGTTTTCCATAAATGGTGGGCAAGCTTGGAACAACCTCCCAGTCACAATCAGGGAGAGCACCACTTTCAGTACTTTCAAAGGACAACTGAAAACTTGGTTACTGGCATATCAGACATGCAACCATCTGTAGCCGAAAACACAATTCAACTGTGGAGGCACCACTCGAGTTTTTTTTTTTTTTTCAGTTATATGTACACAATACCCTTGTGTATTTTATTTTATTAAACGGTTTAGTAGTCTTTACACAATAAACTTGTGTGTGACACCCTGTGCAATATTTACACTTGTGCATGTGCAAATGAGTGTATTGGGCAACATGCAATACAACCCAGTACTGTAATACTCAATTCTACCAGGCACTGAAGCACTTTGCATGTAGCACTTGTCACAGTACTTTTGCACCTCAACACCCATCATACAACTCTTCTGGTACCTTCACCTGTCGGCTGATTATTAACTATCAATTATTGCTACTTTGAATTTGTAAATATTTGTATGTATATTCTGTTTTAATTGTTTTTCTGTCATGATTAATTTATTTTGTTATGTTGGGTGGTCTTAGACTGTTTCTATGTTACTGGTACTATGGATGGAAATTAGCATCCTGCTATAATCCGGCATATTTACATGTAACAATGGCCATTAATATGCATTGTCCCATTTCAAATATATATATTCAGGCTTTTAATGACTTCCTGGACTCACCCATCAGAGGTGTTAATGTATGTGGTGAAGTTGTTGGACATTCCCGTATCTGGGCAGTGACATGCGTGCCTCTGGGTCCTCGACCTGTCAGATCAAGAGGGAAGACCTTATGGAGTCATGAGGTCACTGGTTAGAGGAGTTTGGTGATGCTGATATCTTTGCAGGCGAACGAAGATCCAAGTCTTTGGTGTCCCAGTGCTGCCCGACTTGCTGTATGATTGTGAGAGTTGGACGCTAACCAGTGACCTAAAGTCACGACTTGCTTTGGTCCTAAGTGTCTTTGAGGGATCCTTGGGTACCGCTGGGATGACTTTGTATCAAAGCAGCGGTTACTGAGAGAGACTTGGATGAGTGAGGGAGTGTCAGCTACAACATTTTGGCCATGTGGCCCGTTTGTTTGCGCTTGAGTGTTGAGAAAGCCAAGGGAACGTCCACGTTTCACCTGGATGTGGCAGGTAGCTCCTTTATTTTACAGATGTGGTAATGGACAGCCTCACCTTTTGCTGAGGTGTGGCTGTGTGTGTGTGTGTGTGTGTGTGTGTCTGTGTGTGTTACTTTTCTCTGTTAGTATCTCATTAAAAACCCATGTGTGATCATTCCATACATTATTGCATAAATAGAAAGTTTTGTATTGTTTTATTGTAACAGCATGGCTTTGTGATATAAAGTAAGTTATCTGTTTCTGTTTTACTGTTCATTCTTTACCTTCCACTGTTTCAAATGCACGCTGTTGTGCAATTTTTGACACTTCTCTGTGCAGTGACTCACATTTGTCCTCCTCTTTAAACCTGCTCTGACGTTATTCACCAGTGTGAGGATTTTTCAGGGAGTTAGTAGTAGTTTATAACCAACCAACTAACTTTATTTGTTAAGCACTTTAAAACAACCACAGTGGACCAAAGTGCTGTACAGAAGAATGAATATAAACATCATGAAGGACATAATTCACATAAAATTGTAAACAAAATACACCTAAAAGCCATAAAACATAAGTAAATATTAGATTAGACAGAACTCTATTAATGCCTTGTGAAGACTCCCTCAGGGAAACTGAGGTTCCAGTGGCATTGTGTAGCAGCACACAGGGTAAGAAGCACACAGAATATCAAACGTGAAAGTAAAAAATACTGGGCCAGGGAACCCAGATCTACTGTAGCAGAGAGGTCCTGGTGGTGCCACCAAAAACCATCACCACCGTTTTCTTTACAAAAAACAATAAGTAAATGAATAAATGTACATTTTAGTAATGAAAAATTTCATAAATTAACATTGAATTTATTTCAACATTTCCATGCATAAATTATAATTTGGGCATTTCTACATTTATTTATTTCATTGCTGTGTTTGTATGCTAATAAGGTAGGACATCCAAACCTCACTGAAAGCAAGATTATGTGTTTCTGTTTCCTTGAACTGACAGTGGCCCTCGGGATCAAAGCAAGGCAGACAGACAAATGCAATAAATCTACTTCCTGGGAATATTCAAAACTTTTTTTTTTAAACAGAGATGGGGATTCTGAGTGTGGAGTATAAACTAAAACATCTACATGTTCGTACAACATTAAAAAAGTTTTGTATATCAATATTTGGAGTGAAGCTGTGGAACCGGTTAGGGGCGGAGCTCAAGCAACGTCCAAGGATGACCCAGTTCAAATGGAGGTACAAAACATAGGTTTTCACAGCGAGGATGAAGGTTTTTGATGGTCACCAGTTGCTTCACGTATCCATTTATTACTCACATTTATTTTTATTTATTTATTGTTTTCTTTGTTGTCTGTAAATATGCACATATGTAAATATGTGTAATTGTAAATTTGTTTGAAAGAGTATAATGAAATCAACTGATGATAAGAAAAGGACTTAGATAGGACAACCTACCCACTCAAATAACAGACACACACACACAAAAAAAAACTCAAAATAAATAGTGTGAAAATACAGACACAAATATGCAAATAAGTAAATATATAAATACAAAAACAGCTGAATTTATAGTGCAAAAATGTAGACACACATTCAAGACATTAAATTCACACCTTCTCAAGACTAAACTATATGCATTTAGTTGTATAATTGATTGATTTATACCGATGGAATTTTTATCCTCTATAGAAACGGACAAAATAACAGCAGCAGCCAAGTCTTTAAAATGCTAATTTGAGATTCACTCTTGCTGATTTTTATTTCTACAGATGAGCACATTTTAATTAAATGGGATGATCTATTGTCTGCCTTGAGACTGCCAGATGGTCTGTGCACTCTCACATCCAATGTGAACCCTGACCTTTCCATGACCTCTGACCCTTTTTGTCAGCATATCATTTTATGCAGTTTGCCTGTTATGTTTTCACTGCTGTATGATCTGCACGGCTGTTTGATTCTCACTGTGACATCACAAAAGGACAAACATTTTTCAGTTAAATCTGTTGTTTGGGCAGTGGAACATTTTTGGAAAATTTTGAGCGGATCTAGGTCTTACCTTTGATCTTTATGCCTGATTACTTTGATCTTGTCTTTACTCTTTGGTATCTGTTTCTGTTTTCTTGGACCGACAGTAGCCCTCGGGATCAAAGCAAGACAGACAGACAAATGCAACAAAACATAATCTTCATGAAGGAATCAGAGTGATCTGGATCAAAGATCAGAATTAAAGATCAACCATAAAGTGCAGGAATCAGGGTAGAAAATCTTCAATCAGGAATAAAAGTCATCAAGCAGGATCAAAGGTGAGCAATGAAGAATACTGGTCAGTGATGAGGAACAAAAATAATCAAGATCAAAGGTCAGCAGTCAGTGTTAAAGGTGCCATGACGGTCTGTGCACAGACCTACTTTGGCTGAGATCCTGATCTGGTCAACAAAAATATATACACACTCTGTGATATTGGACAAAGGTTGGGAGTTGGTTTAGGAGTTTAAATAAAAGGGACCTTGTGGGTTTGGTGGAGATGTTCATCCTCTGCGTGGCCTCAGTCAAATTGTGGAACAAACAAATAAAATTGCACTGGCTAAAACTGAAAACAAGTCACAGTGGACAATGAAGAATTATTATTTCTGTTTTATGAATTTTCACCTGGTAATTAAAATCACCTTTAAATGTTCCTGTCACACGCTGCATTGTAGCTCTAACCCTATGTTGATGATTTCCTGCCACATAAACGTATAATAAGCATGAATTTGTTTTTCTGAGGAAACAAAACTGCGGGGGTGGTGGACAAGTGGTTAGTGTGCTTGGTTTCAGTGCGGAAGGTTCCCGGTTCAAATCCCACCCCTGACACATTCCTCCGTGTAATGTGGAGTTGCATCAGGAAGGGCATCCAGCATTAAACTTGTGCCAAAATGAACATGCTTGCAGACCCACCTTGGATCTGCTGTGGCAGGCAGCACGATGGATTAGTGGTTCGCACTGCTGCCTCACAGTAAGAAGTTCATGGTATCGATTCTCACCTGCAGCCTCTCTGTGTGGACTTTGCATGTTCTCCCCATGTTTGTGAGAGTTTCCTCTGGGCGCTCCAGCTTCCTGCCACATGCAAAAGACATGCAGGTTAGTTAAAATGGAATAAGATCAATTTTATTTATCCCAAAGGAAATTATTTTGGCAGAGTACCAAAACAGTGACAATGAATTTTTTTTAAAGACATTTGCACAAGATATTCAACAATGTTGCACATAACTCAGAGTAACTGAAAAACTCTGAATAACTCTGTTCATTACCTCCGCTAAGGAGGTTATGTTTTCGGTCCATTTGTCTGTCTGTCTGTCTGTCTGTCAGCAGGATAACTCAAAAAGTTTTGAACAGATTTTGATTAAATTTTGTGGAGTGGTTGGAAATGACAAGAGGAACAAGTGATTAAATTTTAGTGGTGATCCGGATCACGATCCGGATCACGATGCTAACGCATTAGCATGTCTATGGCATTTTCAATGTTAAAAGTTAGCATTAAGCAGTTGCAGCTGTCATCACGTTCGGGTGCATTTGTTTTCAAATTGTAATATTTCTTAAATTTATTACCTCCGCCAAGGAGGTTATGTTTTCGGTCCATTTGTCTGTCTGTCTGTCTGTCAGCAGGATAACTCAAAACGTTTTGAACAGATTTTGATGAAATTTTGTGGAGTGGTTGGAAATGACAAGAGGAACAAGTGATTAAATTTTAGTGGTGATCCGGATCACAATGCTAATGCGTTAGCATGTCTATGGCATTTTCAATGTTAAAAGTTAGCATTAAGCAGTTGCAGCTGTCATCACGTTCGGGTGCATTTGTTTTCAAATTGTCTTCTTCTTCTTTGTCTTTCGGCTGTTCCCGTTAGGGGTCGCCACAGCAGATCAATCATTTCCATCTCACCCTGTCCTCTGTATCTTCCTCTGTCACACCAACCACCTGCATGTCCTCTCTCAGCACATCCATAAACCTCCTCTTTGGTCTCCCTCTTCTCCTCCTGCCTGGTGGCTCCATCCTCAGCATCCTTCTCCCTATATACCCTGGGTCCCTCCTCTGCACATGTCCAAACCATCTCAATCTCGCCTCTCTGACTTTGTCTCCAAACCGTCCCACCTGAGCTGTCCCTCTGATATGTTCATTCCTAATCTTGTCCATTCTTGTCACTCCCAAAGAGAATCTCAACATCTTCAGCTCTGCCACCTCCAGCTCTGCCTCCTGTCTTTTTGTTAGTGCCACTGTCTCTAAACCATACAACATAGCTGGTCTCACAACTGTTTTGTAAACTTTCCCCTTCACTCTTACTGATATTCTTCGGTCACAAATCACTCCTGCCACCTTTCTCCACCCACTCCACCCTGCCTGCACTCTCTTCTTCACCTCTCTACCACACTCTCCATTACTTTGAACAGTTGACCCCAAATATTTAAACTCATCTACTTTCACCACTTCTACTCCTTGTAACTGCACTATTCCACTGGGCTCCCTCTCATTCACACACATGTACTCAGTCTTGCTTCTACTGACTTTCATTCCCCTTCTCTCCAAAGCATATCTCCACTTCTCCAGACTAGACTCAACTTGCTCTCTACTCTCACTACAGATCACAATGTCATCTGCAAACATCATAGTCCATGGGGACTCCTGTCTGATCTCATCCGTCAACCTGTCCATTACCACTGCAAACAAGAAAGGACTCAGAGCTGATCCTTGGTGTAATCCCACCTCCACCTTGAATGAGTCTATCATTCCAACTGCGCATCTCACCGCTGTCACACTATTCTTGTACATGTCCTGCACTACCCTAACATACTTCTCTGCCACTCCAGACTTCCTCATACAATACCAGCAGCTCTTCTCTTGGCACCCTATCATATGCTTTTTCTAAGTCCACAAACACACAATGTAACTCTTTCTGTCCTTCTCTGTACTTTTCCAACAGTATTCTCAGAGCAAACATTGCATCTGTAGTGCTCTTTCTCGGCATGAAGCCATATTGCTGCTAACAGATCTTCACCTGTTTTCTAAGCCTAGCTTCTACTACTCTTCCCCATAACTTCATGCTGTGGCTGATCAGCTTTATGCCTCTGTAGTTACTGCAGCTCTGCACATCACCTTTGTTCTTGAAAATAGGGACCAGCACACTTCGTCTCCACTTAGGCATCCTCTCACTTTCCAAGATTTTATTAAACAATCTGGTTAGAAGCTCTACTGCCATCTCTCCTAGACATTTCCATGCCTCCATTGGAATGTCATCTGGACCAACTGCCTTTCCACTCTTCATCCTCTTCATAGCAGCCCTCACTTCTTCCTTGCTAATCTCTTTTACTTCCTGATTTACTCTCACCACATCATCCAGCCTTTTCTCTCGCTCATTTTCTTTATTCATCAACTCTTCAAAATATTCCCTCCACCTTCTCAGCACACACTCCTCACTTGTCAGCACATTACCATGTGCATCTTTTACCACCCTAACCTGCTGCACATCCTTTCCAGCTCTGTCCCTTTATCTGGCCAATCGGTACAAGTCCTTTTCTCCTTCCTTACTATTCAGCTTCTTGTACAGCTCGCAATATGCCTTTTCCTTTGCTTTTGCCACTTCTCTTCTCGCCTTACGCCGCATCTCCTTGTACTCCTGTCTTTCTTCATCTCTACGACTATCCCAAAACTTTTTCGCCAACCTCTTTCTCCTTATGCTTTCCTGGACCTCTTCATTCCACCACCAAGTCTCCTTGTCTTCCTTCCACTGTCCAGATGTCATACCCAGTACTGTCCTAGCTGTCTCCCTCACCACATCTGCAGTACTTTTCCAGTTGTCCAAAATTGCTTCCCCTCCAACCGGTGCTTCTCTCACCTGCTCGCTAAATTTCACACAACAGTCTTCCTCCTTCAGCTTCCACCATCTGATCCTTTGTTGAGCTCTCACTCTCTTCTTCTTTACCTCTAAAGTCATCCTACAAACAACCATCCTGTGCTGTCTAGTGACACTCTCTCCTGCTACCACCTTACAGTCTGTGATTTCTTTTAGCTTGCATCTCCTATAAAGAATGTAGTCCACCTGTGTGCACCTTCCTCCACTCTTATATGTTACCCTGTGCTCCTCCCTTTTCTTAAAGTAGGTATTCACCACAGCCATTTCCATCCTTTTTGCAAAATCAACTATCATCTGTCCTTCCCCATTCCTATCCTTTATACCATATCTACCCATTACTTCCTCATCACCTCTGTTCCCTTCACCAACATGCCCATTGAAGTCTGCTCCTAACACCACATACTTGGGCACACTCTCCACCACCTCATCTAACACACTCCAGAAATCTTCTTTCTCCTTCATCTCACAACCAACCTGTGGGGAATATGCACTGATGATATTCATCATCACCCCTTCAATTTCCAACTTCACACTCATCACCCTGTCAGACACTCGCTTAACCTCCAACACACTTTTAACATACTCTTCCTTTAAAATGACCCCAACACCATTTCTCTTCCTGTCCTCACCATGGTACAACAACTTGTACCCACCGCCAATGCTCCTGCTCTTACTTCCCTTCCACTTGGTCTCTTGCACACACAATATGTCTACCTTTCTCCTCTCCATCATATCAGCCAGCTCTCTCCCTTTACCAGTCATACTACCAACATTCAAAGTCCCCACTCTCATTTATTTTTGTTTATATATTAATAATCTAATGATTATTATATACAATTTTAGAGAAGGAGACAAAAATAAATAGATCACTGTGCCAAGGAGTGAATGTCTTTAGGGTCAGTGACCCTATGGCCTTGTTTAGAGAAGTGTTTCATAAATGTTAAAAAAATCATATATTTGCAGTTTAGTTGAATAATAAATTGAATTTTGTCTCATTTGTTTTTGTCTATAAGCACATGCAATATCAATATCAGTGCTCAGATGACAGTAGCTTCTGGGAAAGGTGCAAGTTGCAATAAACTGTGATGCCAAGCGCTAAGGATACATGCTATCCAGTCACAGCAGATGAAACTTTTTTTACTACCGAGCAAACATCATTGTTAGACTTTTTTAGGTTCAATGATTCCACGGCATGTAGATGTTATGGAGTCAGTGACTCCATGGCCTTGGCGGAGGTTTTCACTCTGAGTGCTTCTAGTTATGTATTCATCCTGCAGACAGGGGAGCAATTATACAGTTTGAAAGACCTCCAGTGGTGTTCTGTGGTGCACCTCAGTGGTCTCAGTCTGTGGCTGAAGGTGCCGTGACAGGAGGTCAGTGTGTGGTATACAGGGGGTGGGAGGTGTTGTCCAGGATGCTGAGCAGTTTCCTCAACAACCTCCTCTCTGACACCTCCACCGCAGACTCCAACTCAACCCCCAGGACAGAGCCGGCTCTCCTGATGAGCTTGTTAAGACTGAAACTTTAGATTGTCTGGCTAAGTTTACATGCCGTTAATATTTGGGTTAAGGTCAATATTCCGGTTTCTGAATCATTAGGAATAACCCATTTACATACTTAAGCAGACAGAGTTACTCCTGTATACATGGTCATTGGTATCATTTGGAATATCCCCATCTAAACAGCGATGCACGTCTTCCACCGGTGCTTGATTTAGTCCGGCGTTTGTGCAAATCCTGCTTCGCGTAACTTTTCGGCCACCTTCTTGTAAATGTCACCATCTCTGTACTTTCTACCGTCAATAAAAGACATTATATTCACGTCTTTCACGATACTAATGAAGTACTCAGTTTCCTCCTCGCTCCAAAAGTGTGGTGCTGTGCTGCCACGTCTGGATTTCCCCATGCTTGTTTACCTCTGCTTCTGTGGTGTCCGGTGGGTTGCGCGTGCCGCATACAAGTAGTTGCCGTACTCAAAAGACCAAGATTCCTTGCGGATAGGACAAGCGCAGAACACAAAATAATGTTCCTTTCTATGGGGATATCCTGATGCGTGTTTATGGGTGATTCTTAGACTATGGGCACTTATGTCCTTTGATCATATTGTATGAAAAACAGAAAAAAGGGGAAATTTCACACTTTTATAGTCATCTTTACAATGAAAGTGTGTTAAGAAATTTGTTCTAGTAGTCTATGATGACTTTTTCACCTTTTTTCAGCATCATTATATGCAAATATTGCTGTTTTGTGCTTGTCCCACACCCAGACTTTTGATCTTCAATGATAAAAATGAATGGTAAAGAAATGTTTTTTCTAATGTTTTAAAATATCTCTGAATAAAATATCAGTAAAATAATCAAAACATAATTGGGGTATTCAATGTCATACAACTGTTGTGATTTTTTTTTAAACAAAATGTAGTTGTCCCACACTATTGCCGTAATTTCCACCACAACACTGTAATGTCCCTAAACAGTTTGTATGAAAGATTGTTTGGGTAGTTTCTAAGGAGATAAACAGTGACATCAGAGCACATGTATATAGCGCCAAATCACAACAAACAGTTGCCCTAAGGCGCTTTATATTGTAAGGCAATGGTGTGGTGGAAATTACATTTACAAGGCCAATAGTGCCCGTAGTTAAAGAATCACCCTTATATGACCTGATATTTGAGTTAGAAAAGGAGTAACCCAGCGGTCATATTCGGGTTTTTAAAAACCGGAATATGAGCATATTTGAGTTTTGCAGGTGTTTACATGGCTGTGCGCAACTGGGTTATTGCTAATATTCCGGTTATGAAAGGGTTATTTTCTGCATGTAAACGTAGCGTCCTGTCCAGGGTGTACCCCGCCTCATGCCCTGTGACTACTGGGATAGGCTCCAGCCTCCCTCGCCCACGTGACCCTTAATTAGGATAAGCAGGTTGAAGAGGAGTTAGGAAGCAAAACTTTCAAAGAAATTTCTTGTCCAGTGTAATCGTTTCTCTCCTGCTTGCCGCATGACAAACTGTAGAACTGTAACATGACACCAAATTGAAGGAATTACTTCGTTTCATCTATATTAAGCGATATAACTTTTTTGCCTTCTTACCAAGTGATTCATAGACTTTCAGCTGCAGCTTCTTTTTTTAAACTCACATTTAATTTCTCAGAATTTTACACGTGTCCTTTGGAGAATACACTGACAGGGAAAAGTTGGGTTAAGATAGCAACTGTGGCAATTACAAATGACATGAAGGAAGGCAGGAAAGGCAGCAGTAGCCTTCTTGTTGTGTTGATGCGAGTCTGCAGCTCTGCAGGGATCTAATCCATCACCTTACTGGCTGTCAGCAAGCTTTCAGCAAACCACAGGTAAGTATTAAAAATACATCACTGCTGCTTTTATTCTGCAGCCGTAAATCACTGTGGCACAATCACAGTCCGACCCAGCTGGTAGTTAGGAAAGAAAAATGACGGCAACTTTGCCGCTAATCAAATATTGATGTGGGTAGATTTCCGGGGACTTGCTGTAATGTCTCGTCAGATTTGAATTAAATGGTTCTGACACCGTTCTGAAGTGATCTGGCTCGGTATTACACAAAAGTAATTTGACGACCTCTGTTTTTGCGTGGAGCCAAACCTCTACCTAAATTCTATTCTTTGATGAGGCTGTGAAAGAAGCCTTCAAAGGTCTTATTCATCACTCAGATGTCAACGCGCACGTGGGGCCAAGCTCAGCTGCACAATAGAACAAGGAGCTGCTGTAAGAATTTCGTTTCAGATAAATGGTTTCCAAAGACTGCCCTTAGCTCACATTCAGTATCACCAAATCATTCTTACCTTCTTCAAGGAGGTGATGTTTTTCTTGCCACTTGGTCATCTGTCAACAGGCAAACAAGTGGCAAAGGAACAAATTTCAATTGAATCTGGAGGAAACGTTTTTGAGTCAATGGGGGAAAAACAAATTCTGGTGCAGATCCAGATAAAGGCTTTGAGCTTTAGAGTTTCATCATGATTTATTTAATCCTGAGACTTTGCCTTTTATCTGATCCTGAGGCTTTGACTTCTGATTCTCAATACTTTAGTCAGCAATCGGTGACGAAAGTTTAAGTTCAGGAATCATGATTGCAGGTCAGGATTTAAGCTCAGGACAAAGTTCACCACCGAGTCCAGCGATAAGGGTAAAAAAAAGAAGCCTGAATCAAAGGTCAGTGATACGGTTGGAAGAGTCATCAGGAGCTATGTTTAATGATTTGGATCAATGGGCAGATCCTAAATCAGCAATCAAGATCAAAGTTTTGTAATTATGATGAAAGATGAGTGATTAGCCTCAAATGTTGCAGATCAATATTAGTGTTAGATCAGGATAAAAAGGACAGGATCAAAGTTCACCAATGAGTTCAGCAGTAAGGATCAAAAGTCTGAATCAAAGAGCAAGCAATTGAGTTTGAAAACAAATGCACAGAATTGACATTCAAAGTCAAGATTCTAGTGAGTGATCAAGAGCCAAGTTTGCCAATCAGGGTTAAAGATGAGTGATTAGGTGCAAAGGTTACCACAAGATCAAAATTACGCAATACAGATGAAAGGTCAAGATCAAAGATAAGTTATAAAGTTCTGAGATGACTGATCAGGACCCATGTTCAGTGATTAGGGTCAAAAGGTCAGATTCCTAGATAAGTGGTCAAGATCAATGTTTGGTAATCAGGATCAAATCTGAGCAATTAGGTTTAAAGTATACCAATAAAGATCAAAGTTCAGCTATCAGAATGAAACATGAGTTTTCATGATCCCATATTAGCCCACAGGTTTACTTTATTTCAAACCATTTCAGAACATCAAGTGCCTTAAACGTTTTAAGTTATTTTAACACAAATAATGTTGGGATGGGAATGACTTATTCTGTATTTAGCATTACATTTTCCATAAATTATTGAATTCTTTGGGTTTTGCAGAGCAGAATTAATGCTGCACTGTTTTAACACAAGTAAATGGAGCTGCACTGGTTGCACTTCAATAAAATTACACAAAAACATGTTGATCCGACAGTGTTTAATCATAGAAACAAAAAGAGGCAGGAAAAAAGACACAAATCTGTTTTATACACTATAAATAATACAAGTCATTTAAACGTACAGTTTAATGAGCATCTTGTAATTTATCGTACAATTGTTACGTACATTCAAAGAATTGTAACTTTTTTTAAAGAGCTCTGCTGTCAAATTAATTCAAACACATTCCTATTCAGAAGACAGACTGTTTATTCAAACAGCATCTACAAATAATTCAAAACGTGTGTGTAAATCAGAAATGGAGACAACTCAACAATTTAAGGTAGCCAGATGTGGAGACGTTTTGAGTTGACTCAACTTACAGTATAAACATAACATCTATCTAATGTTTTTTTAAGTTGACCAATACAAACATTTATTGCATCTGGTAAATTTTTGACATTTTCTCTTTTTTTTTTCTTTTTTTTTAAACAGTGCAATGTGGCCCATATAGTGGAGCAGATAACTGTAACAATCATTCATTTCTGGAAACAAGCACCAAAATTGGCACACATACTCCTTAGACATTATTGTTGAAAAAAAAAACAAACAAACAAACGATTGGCCACTTGAATTTTCAGTAGGCAGTCAGGTAGGGGTCAACTGAACAATTACACTGGGGTCAAAATTAAAAGCTGCTCCAATCATATCGAAAACTACACCACATTATTTGTCTGATCACAAAGATTCCAAAAAGGTAGGACCCAACTTCTCTTCCTAATAACAGGAGTGCAGTGGAGGCTACCTTTCTGACGACAGAAAGACATCTCAGGAGGGATCCCAAGTGGCACACTGCCGACACGGCTCAAGTGCATGAAATGTTTGCAAGAGGAGCAGCAAGAAAGCTCACCAAGGGGTGTATAAACAATTGGAAAGGGCCGGTGTGGTATGTGAGCCACTTAAGTGCACCGAATCCCCACTCTCTGATAACGCCAATATGCATCGTATGGAACAGCAGATAAAAATTCAAGGGGCTGAGTATGAGAAAGGGCCTGATGTCCTTAATCCAATCTGGGCAGTTTTACTCAGGTTCAGGAAAGGGGTTTTTGCAGCTCTGGGGGACATCAGGAAGATGTACAACTCTGTGTGGCTGGACGACCGAGAGATGCACCTCCACAGATTCCTATAGAGAGATACTCAGGATGAGGAGATCAGCGAGTATGCGATCACTAGAGTGAATATGGGAGATCGATCAGCAGGATGCATAGCACAGCTGGCTATGTGGGAGACAGCGAAGCTACCGATGTTTACTCACCTGGAGGAGGAGCGTAGAGTCATAGAGGAGGATAACTATGTTGACGATATCCTGATGTCCCACTGCGACCCAAAAAGGCTGGATGAGACAACAAAGGGCATAGAGAGAATTCTGAGAACTGGGGTTTTTTTCCCTCAAGCCATGGGTCTGGTTGGCACAAAGTGCAAGGCAGGCGAACTGGGAGGCAGAAAAGCCTGAATCAGGAAAAATCAACAAGGGACAGTAGAATCGTAATACTTCTCGATCAGATGAAAGAGAGTGAAAATAGAGTACTAGGGGCTGGATACCTGGTCCAGGAGGACAAGCTTTACATAACAACCTTGTTCAACTTCTCAAGAAGGAGAAAGAAAATGAGGATAGGCCAAGACCTCCTTGAAGAGGAAGTGAGCAAGAAGACTCCTGACCCACTGACCAGAAGAGAGCTGCTGAGCCAAGTAGCTGGTCTCTATGATACAATCGGCCTGGTTTCACCCGTCAAGCAGAAAGGAGCAATACTTGTCAGGAAAGCATTCCAAGAGACTGGAGGAGGAAGTCTGACCCGAGATACTTGGGACAAGCCCCTCTCTGGGAACCTCCGGAAGGAAGCCATCAAGCTGTTTGAGGAGTATGTGCGTCTTGGCCAGATAACTTTCCATAGAAGCCTCACACCAGCTGACTGGGTTGAAAAACCTTGGGGAATAACTTTCTCCGATGGAAGTGACAAGAGCTTTGGAGCTGTAGTATACTTCAGGTGAGAAACTGAGCAAGGCATCCAGGTTAGATTGGTTGACTCCAAGGCATAACTTACACCACTGGACCAGAAAGGAGAACCGGTCAAGGCAGAGATCTGTGGTGCAGTGTTCGCTTCCCGGGTCAAAAAATACGTTGAAAAGCACGGCCGAATGGAAATAGAACGATGGTTCCACCAGCTGGACAGCCAAACTGTGTTGGGAGCTATTCAGCGAGATAACTATGGATACCAGACCATCTTTGCAAATAGGGTCGAAGAAATTCAGAAGGCTGGACCACTTGGGGACTGGTGGTGGATCCCGGGGGATGTAAACATTGCTGACATTATAACTGGAGGCGCAAGTCCCGAGGATCTCAACGAAGTTTCAGAATGGCAAAATGGACCTCGGTTCCTGAGGAAGCCAGTGGAGGAGTGGCCAAGTCAGCTAAAGAGATTGCAGCAAATGCCAAGGAGGGCATAGAGAAACTTCAAAGGAAGGCTTTCTTTCTTTCTTTCAATTCAAACCCCAAACTGCAATGAACCTTTGACCCATCCAAAGACCTCTGATTGTCTGGAGGAAGTTCCAGTCCGCAGGCCCCCTGCTGGCTCAGTAGTTAAGCTACTTGTTGATGAGAGGCGTTTCAGCAGTTTATCTAAACTGATCAGAGTCATTGCCTGGGTGTGGAGGGCTGCCACTAAGTGGAAGATGAAGGGTTCAGTGGTCAGTAAGGCAAAGTGCAAGGCAATACCTCTAAAGGAGGACGCTAAGGCCAAAGCTAAGCAAGCCGTTCTGGCTGTTGGAGAGTGTGAAGATGCATGTCAAGACCTCTTCCTTGCAGCCCAGGAGGGTGTTAACTTTCATGACACCATCCTCAGCAGACTGGCCGTATACAAAGACAATGAGTCAGGACTGTTCTATGTGGAGGAAGAATAAAGTTCTTCAACAAAGATGGAGCTGCAGTACCGATCCTACCATATGAAGCGTGGCTATCAACACTCCTAGCACAGGAGGCCCACAAAGCAAACAACGAGGAGGTAGCAGGAACACTCCTACAGATGAGGAAGAAAGCCTGGGTTATAAAAGGCCGAGGACTGGCTAAGAAAGTTGTTGACAGCTGTGTGATATGCAGAAAAGCCAGAGCGAGAAAGTACCAGCAAATCATGGGTGACCTTCCACTGGAGCAAACTCAGCCAGCCAGTCCATTTGAGTTCATAACAGTAGATCTGTTTGGACTGTATGAAGTGAAGGATATCATCAGAAAAAGAGTGAGACTCAAGGTCTGGGGTGTTGTCTTCTGCTGTATGGCGTCAAGGGCTATACACTTTGATGTTGTTGGTGACCAGTCAACTGAAGGATTTTTGCTAGCCTACCAAAGATTCACAGCATTGAGAGGGCATCCAAGGAAGCTGTGGTCAGACCTGGGGAAGAACTTTTTGGGAGCCAACCCTCCCCTAAAGGAGATTTACCTATTTCTGGACCAGTTGGAGAAGGCAAGAACTAAGGAATGAGGCAGCAAAACATGGAACAGACTGGAGCTGGAAGATCCATCCAGCAGACTCACCTCACAGAAATGGAGCTGCTGAAACTGCTGTTCAGATCGTGAAATGAACCCTGGGTAACCTGGGAGGAAATGGCAGTGAATCTGGCTAATGAAAGGCCAATAGATGCCAGGACTCAGAGTCGAGAGGACTGTGTAGAGTACATCAGCCAAACTCTCTACTGCTTGGTAGAGCTGGACCTAAGGGAGACCCAGGAAGCTTCTTTTTTGAAGGCTATGCCTAGAACAAGCTAAAAGTGATCCAGGCAGAAGTTGACAAGTTCTTGAAAAAGTGGAGTCAGTTGGCTGGACCCAACTTGTTTGTCAGGAGTAAGTAGCATACAAGGGAGAGCAATGTAGCTGTTGAAGACATCGCCGGGGTAGCCAACTAGAATGCCTCGAGGAGCCAGTATAGGCTTGGCATGGTTGTCAGTGTCAACACAAATAAAGGGGGTCATAAGAGATATGAATATTAGAACATTCCCAAGCTAACCGGTCTCCTCTGTGAAACCTGGCAAAAGGGTGGACAAAGTAAAGATGGAACAGCCAACCCACATCCCTATGACGATTCTTCACAGAGACGTCAGGTGGATAGTTGTCTTGCTTCCTGTAGAAGAGCAAAATAAAAGTGGAAGTACAAGTGATGAAGAGGATGGACAAAAGTTGTAACAGATTACCACTTGAAAGATATAAGGACAGCCCTTCCAGAACCAGAACATGGACTAAATACTGTGACCTCCTTGGGTTCAAGAAGCAGGAGCTCAAGTGGGAGGTGTTGAGTCAAAGTAAAAAAAATAAAAAATCAGTCAGTCAAAGTCAGTCATAGCATGCTACCTGTAGGAAGAGTGAAGGAGTGAGCTTCCTCCCCAAACCGACTCCAGCTGGGTAGCTGACTGAAGACACCTGTCGGCGGGTTGTCGGCAGGATCACTCTGCTTCAGTTTGGCTTCAGACATCAGAGGAGACGCAACTGTTCAGCTTGGGCAAACTGTGAAGAGGCTACTGGTATGGATGGACTGATATTTTATAAATGAAATGATAATGATAAGTGTTTTGGTTTGAAAAATGATTTGATGAATGTATAATTCTGTTTTGTTTGAAGGTTTTCAACCTAACAATCCTCCAAATTAAAAATTAAGAAGAGGAAGAGTTGATCCGTCTCATTCTTCACGGTCTTGCCAGTCCATTTTCAAGTTTGGGCAGAAGCTGAATAATTTAAACACTGTGTAACTTGACATTTATGTATCTATGACTGAATGTTGTGATGTTACGGGGCAAAAACAGTAAGAACAGTGACAACGGGTAATTTCAGTTTGTTCAGGGGTCAAAAGTTAAAGTTGCTCCAATTTTGGTAAAAAAATGATGCAAATTATTGGTTAACGGGGTTTTAAAAAGTAACAGTTTGCATCATGTATCATGCTTAGTTATGTTACAGGGAAACATGTCACATGTCACTGAATCGAATGGACGTCGACATTGAGTAACGTCTGAGGAGTAATTGTGCTGAATTTGGTAGTTGTTTCACTATTTGAAAGATTCCTCTGCAGTATTCTGTGATCAGCTGCACTAAGCTGTTGTTTTGAACACAATCTTCTCAGCACCTGCACATATACAACCTGTAGACAAGCACTCAGAGTTTCAGCTTTCTTTCATAAATATACCATTGATTTATCACAATGATACTCAACAGGTGATCACATAAAAGTAAAAAGTGTCGTTTATGACCAAACTGTCACCTGTATCTCACAGCTCAGTGACAGAGTCAGGCTGGAATTAAAACTGGTTTATTATGTCACAGCAGGTTTATTATTCAAAGCAGGATCTTTAAAAGCAGAAAAGTTCTGATTTGTATTTTTAACAGCATCGCAAAAGAAAATAAAGAAGAAAAAAAAAATAGTCTTGCATTATATCTTTCCAGAAATCCAGATCATATTATGACTGAATATTTTTACTGCAATTTTGTGTTCAGTCACTCTACTTTGTGTACATCTGATCTTGTCAGATCTTCGACACTAAGCAGAGTTTGTCCTGGTTAGTACTTGGATGGAAGGCGAGAAGCTGTGTGTGTGTGTGGTTAAAATTGGATTTGTGTCAGGATGAGCATACAGAGTAAAACCTCAGATGAATCTGTGCTGGATCAGCTGTGGCAACCCTAAACAAAATGAGAACAGCTGAAAGGGGAGGGGGGGGGGGGAGAGAAAAATAAATAAATTGCTGCAATTTTATTATAACAGTGCAGATCAGCTTGTGTCTTATGGCATTTAATTAAAGGAGTGGTTAATTTGGCCTTTCACCCAAAGTCTTTTTATTTTACCCTCATCAAAATAATAGCAACAATGATTCTCAGTAATTAATAGTCTCCAAAACTATTTTCTAAGACTCCTTGTATTTTATTTTTCCACAACTATGATGTGTGGATGCTGTTAAAAGTACACAACTAAGCTTCACATTGTGTGTGTATCTGTACACACGCAATATATATATATATATATATATATATATATATATATATATATATATATATATATATATATATATATATATATATATATATATATATATATATATATATATATATATATATATATATATATATATATATATATATATATATAGTGTGTGTGAGTGAGACTCCGCTTTTCATCTGATGCTTAGCAACAGCAACCATAGCACCAACACCCACCCACCCCCTCCCCACACACAGCTATCTATCTAGATAGATTTTTTTTTTTGTACATCTATTTAAGCCTCAGCTGTTGTGTATGGCTGTTTGAAACCCTCAGCTTATCAGATGTTTATCAGTACAAAGGGAATGTTACAGAACATCAGTGGGAGCTTTGGCATTTTGTGACTTGTTGGGAATCATTATAACTGAGCAACTGCTTTAAGTCTGTGTCACACCATGACGGATGAAGGAACTGTATGAGGAGCTGATGTCAATTTTGCCTTTCTGTTTGTGTTTGTTTTTGTCCTACAGAAGTCATTTTCCCATCTACAAAATGAGTTCCTTGTCAGCTGATTCTGCTGAGTCTGTCAAAAAGTTTTGCACCTGCTCAAAATTTTGAGTGGACATCAGGTGGTGAACTTTGCCACTGCCTGTAGATATACAACCCCAATTCCAATGAAGTTGGGACTTTGTGTAAAATGTAAATAAAAACAAAATACAATTATTTGCAAATCCTTCAACCTATATTCAATTGAATACACCACAAAGACAAAATATTTAATGTTCTAACTGGTAAACTTGATTGTTTTTGTGCAAATATTTGCTCATTTTGAAATGGATGCTTGCAACATGTTTCAAAAAACCTGGGACAGTGGTATGTTTACCACTGTGTTACATCACCTTTCCTTCAAACAACACTCAATAAGTGTTTGGGAAGTGAGGACACTAATTGTGAGCATCATGACTGGTTATAAAAGGCGCATCCCCAAAAGGCTCAGCCATTCACAAACAAAGATGGGGTGAGGATCACCACTTTGGCAACAACGGCATGAAAAAAAAATAGTCCAACAGTTTAAGAACAATGTTTCTCAATGTTCAGTTGCAAGGAATTTAGGGATTCCATCATCTACAGTCAATAATATAATCAGAAGATTCAGAGAATCTCGAGAACTTTCTACGCAAGCGGCAAGAACGAAAACCAACAATGAATGCCTGTGACCTTCGTACCCTGTGCTGGCACTGCATTGAAAACCAACATCATTGTGTAAAGGATCTCCCCACGTGGGCTCAGGAACACTTCAGAAAACCATTGTCAGTCCACTGCCTTTTCTGGACCGGAGCTCATTTGAAATGGACAGACACAAATTGGAAGAGTGTGCTGTAGTCTGATGAGTCCACATTTCAAATGGTTTTTGGAAATCATGGACATCGTGTCCTCCAGACAAAAGAAGAAAATGACCATCCAGATTGTTACCAGCACAAAGTTCAAAAGCCAGCATCTGTGATGGTATGGGGATGTGTTAGTGCCCATGGCATGGGCAACTTACACATCTGTGATGGCACCATCAATGCTGAAAGGTACATCCAGGTTTTGGAGCAATATATGCTGCCATCCAAGCAACGTCTTTTTCAGGGACGTCCCTGCTTATTTCAGCAAGACAATGCCAATCCACATTCTGCATGTGTTACAACAGCGTGGCTTCATAGTAAAAGAGTGCAGGTACTAGACTGGTCTGCCTGCAGTCCAGACCTGTTGCCCATTGAAAATGTGTGGCGCATTATGAAGCGCAAAATTCGACAACGCAGACCCTGGACTGTTGAACAACTGAAGTCGTACATCAAGCAAGAATGGGAAAGAATTCCACCTACAAAGCTTCAACAATTAGTGTCCTCAGTTCCCAAATGCTTATTGTGTGTTGTTAGAAGGAAAGGTGATGTAACACAGTGGTTAACATACCACTGTCCCAACTTTTTTGAAATGTGTTGTCTTTGTGGTGTATTCAATTGAATATAGGTTGAAGAGGATTTTCAAATCATTGTATTTTGTTTTTATTTACATTTCACACAACGTTCCAACTTCATTGGAATTGGGGCTGTACCATTTTGTCCTCTACTCATTCTTTACTTTTACTATACTCAATAATTTATATCCTACGGATGTCTGATGCTTCAGAATGGGCTCCTGATTGGCCAAAGCTACAGCACAGGGTGTGAATTCTGCATGAATCCAGCCCTCAGAGTGCCCAGCAAATCTTCTTGGTGTCACCGAGTTGTTGATTATCCACATTTGCATTCAGACCTCTGAGAATCCCACTGAAATCCAGCTTTTCCCAGTGCGCATAACTGTCTTGAAACCAGGAAAATTGATCTGCTGAATGCAGCTCTGTGCTGCAAGTGGAAATGTGACATCATCTCTCCATCAGATCCCTAAATCTACAGGAGACAGATTACCTGATTTTGCCAGCGGGCAAAATATTTAAATATGTAAATCAGTTTGCTCTATCCGCCATGGTGTGACACGATCTTTACATTGTGAGATCATGAAAACTGAAACTAGCCATCGTCTTTAAGCACTCAGCCCATTACATGTGTATTTTGGCTTTCTCAGGGAGTTGCCTTTCCTCTTCCTCCTCCTCCTCAGATAGTGATGAACCCTCCGTGGTCACTGGTGACTGACTCGGGGACCACACACCGACCCCTCCTCCTGGTCACACGCCGCTTCCGGTGGAATTTGGCATAACAACGAAAGCCTGAAAGAACAATAACAGAGTCATGGGAGTAGATTCGACATGACTGAGATGTGCTGTGACAGACACAACAAGAGTAAACACACCAGCGCCAATAACTTCTTAATCATTAGCTGTGGCATTTTAAGAATAGGAATAACTTCATTAATCCTGAAGGAAATGGTTTTGTTTTTTATAACAAAATAAATAAATCAAAACAAGCATCTGTTGATGATGAAGGCATCTTCATTATTTGATGGTATTTCATGCAAGTTTGTGATTCTGTATGGTCTTGACATTTGATCAGTTTTGTTCTAAATGGAATCCTTTTATCCTCGACACCTCTAACATCAAGCTTTATCCTTTTTGGGTCAGACAAGCTTGAATTAAAGGGCTATGGCCTTGAGTTTAACCTTTATGGGTTACTCAAGGTCAAAAGCCTTGCAAACAAAAGAAGTTGGTTTATGACTTTACATTAATGTTTAATAGTAAGCATAGCCTTTGTTATATTATATGAATTCTTTGAAATAGCCACTCTAAATGCATTTAACCTTTCAAGGTTACTCAAGGGTCATGTGACAAACAGAGAAGTGAGGTGACTTGACTGACTTTAATGTCTAATAATAACCATAGGTGTAACTTTTATGGATTTTTTTTTAAATAGCCATTCAAAATGCCCTCGACCTTTCAAGGTTACTCAAGGTCAAGGGTCATGTGACCAATAGAAAGACAACATGGCATAAATGTCTAATAGTAACCACAGGTAAAATAGTGCAGCAGATAACTGAAACAATCATGCAAATGGTAATAAAAGCATCAAATTCAGCAGAAATATTCCTTAGACACGATTGGCCACTTGACTTTTCAATCGGTGGTCAGGTAGGGGTCAATTGAAGAATTACACAGAGGTCAAAATTAAAAGATGCTCCAATCATATTAAAAATATTCCACATTATTTGCCTGATCATAAAGATTTCAAAAAGGTATAATTTGGACTATCTGGGACTGAATTCTATGGAGTTATGGGATAAAAACAGAGAAAGGTGACAAAGGTCAGTTTCATTTTGTACAGGGGTCAAAAGTTAAAGTTGCTCCAATTTTGGTAGAAAGTGATGCAAATTATTGGTAGAGCTAATAGGATTAATAAATGGAATAGTTTTAGCCCAGCAGATTACCCTAAAAATCTTTCAGTAGGTGATGCAAGCATGAAATTTGGCATGAAACATCCTTAGGCACTATTTTATCAAAAAAGCATGTTAGCCACTCAAAATCTAGAAATGGCTGCCATTTTTTCAAGATGGCGGCCATACGGTATTCTTGAATTAGAAAAACTGATGGTGCAACTGAAAATCGCACATGAAACGTGTAAAAATGCATACAAATGGACACCAAAACAGGGTCAAAACAACAAAAAGGTAATATTAATTACAGTATGTACAATTATATCCTAATCACCTTTCAAAGCAATTCAATTATCACAATTACATGAGCATAGTGCGGTGCAGGGCAGTGTCAGCCGCAAGCATTTGCACCTGCCATGACACTCAGTTTTACATCCACATTTTGTCAATTGTTGGCAGCTTTCAGCAACTGGTGGCAATTTTGTCCAAATAATCATCCACATTTCACCATTTTTCTTCCAGCCCCAATCGCCAGGACTTTCTCTTTCCATATTGCAGATCGCGGCTTGACCCCAGATACATCCTGTTTGATAAATCGCACGCTTTGTATGCTCAATCAGTGCTCCGCGGGTTGGAGGAATAGACTCATAGGACCTCTGCTTCCAAGCAAACAAATCGAGTCCTGCATCATCAATACTTGCAGTCGGACTTGATCTATCATACATCATAATCACAAACTTTTCCAATACATTCTGATCGTGTTCGCTTATCACTGGTGGATACTTGCTAAGCTTTGAGAATACATCTGTAACATCGGGACAAACATCCCATGTCTGCCATGCAGTTTTCTTTCCCTTACCTTGAAAGGTGGAGACAACATCACATCCCGTGAAGGCATGGAAGAACAACAAACCGTTCGATTTATCACCGCCAATTTTCTCATGGATATCGTTGACTGGAATCCATCTTAAACTCTTTCCTTGACCAAACTCTATCCAAAGTGATTGTAGTCCTATGTTGATAAGATCAGGCAAGACATTCACGCCGATAACCAAAACATCTGTGTCATTAGCTTTAATCATGATGAATTTTCTTCCTTCTGCTGCAGCATGTCTGGCATGTACAAAAAGTCGCATATGTGCTTCCTCGTGATTACATTTTGAGAGACCTTCAAGATTTACTGGCCTGTTGCAAACACTGTCTTCTCTTGTAACATAAACAACATTTGTTGTGCAAAGTTCACTCACTTTCGTAGCTAGAAAGTTGAACAGTTCTGTTTTGTTCGTATTGTCTCATGAAATTCTGCCAATTTTTTGGAATGTTACCTTTTTCTGATACCCTTCGCCTTCCTCCAAACCCTCGTTTTGTCCTCGTCTCAGCCTTTAAACTGCTTGATTTGTAGACATCAAACACCAGCTCGATTCTAGAACATTTTGAGCAGTAGGATTGAACTTTTGGAACAAACCCCAGAGTAGCATACTTTTCAAAGGTCTTGGAAATCTTTGAATGGGTGGAATTGACTAAAGCTGACCCATCGATAATTATTACTTCAGCACCAGGTTGTTTCTCTGCAAGTGTGACTTTGTCCTCAAGAATCTGTGCCAGTTGAGATTTTTGACTTGGATGCAGTCTGCCATTGTCACTAAGAGATGCCAGTGAAGATTGATTTTCATGCTTGAAAAAAATTGTTTAAATCACACTCTCGTGACTGGCATGAAATAAACAATTTAGAAAACAAGTGACAGTCATCTTTAATATTCTGTTTCAGATCTTTTGAGGATGCTTCTGGCTTTTGACGAAAGAAACCAATATTGTTCCTCTTTATTGGATGATAAAACTTACAGTCTTGTCCCTCTTCAAGACCTTTTAGAAACTCGTCAAAACTTGCTTATCTAAATACATCGTCATAACATGCCGAAGTTCAGATTTTGGAGCCTCTTTTTCACACAAGAAACATACTGTCTTCAAGAGAGCTCCGTCTACTTTTTGTAGGTACACTATGGGCATCATCGGAAATATTTGTAGCAGCAGATCGTTTGCGTGCCCTTTCAAGCTTCCTATTGCTAAATGAAAGTCTACAGCTTTGGTGATATTTAGCATTGTTTTTCCTTAGTGTTCCTTCTATGCCACTACCTTGATCTAACCAATTGGGGTCTAGTTTGATTGGCATCTGATGAATCGCATTAAAAAGAGGAATATTTCTTGCAAGCATAACGTACCCATCATTAGCTCTGTCCGTTTGATAACGGGTTGGTGGAGATTTAAGATCTTCATCTTTATCAATCTGACAAAGGCAACATTTACTCCAGTCTGTCTCCAAGTTTGATGACAATGGTCTCACATTTGCCATTTTTAAAAACTAAAGGTCATAGATGTATCAATGTATATATATTGACTCTTTATAATCTTGAAACTGACAATATTTAAGGCCGAGGGTTTATCCTTTTACCACCTTAAAATTATCTTAAGCACATTGAAATATGGGATACAACTAGGTTCATGGTAAATTTACCCCTACACCTAGCCCGATCATTCATCCAACATTATTTAAGTCCTGTGCGATCTGTACACCATCCGGGTAACAACTGCTCTAAATATACTCTTATCTGCTGCACCAAAATGCAGTCAGTGAATGAATAGACATTATCAATCCATTCATAAAAATGTATACGATAGATTGATAAGAGTCCATCGCCTCAAGGTTATTAACATAACTCAAAAACAGCAGAAAATGTAACTATCTTGTAAACCACCAAATTAAGAGGGCATATAATGAGGAAAAAAACTCCTACACATCTTCTGAACTTTGATGCCCCAGATCAACTGAAAAAGCAAGCTAATCGAGCCTGTGTTATATCTCATTGATGTGTCTGCCACCTGCTGGATGATTCGTGGATGATGGATGGATGGACGCACAGAAAAGCATCAGGCACCAAATAAAGTCATTTCTGATTATTCAACAGCAGTTACAGTGTAAGACACAAATGCAACAGTCACAACTCCACACACCTCACAGAAAGAACTTTGTATGTTTTCTTTCTCTCTATGACTCACCACACGTGAATTAGAAGTTAGGGTTACCCACTTACACCCATGATCCTTGATTGGTGTGAGTGGGTCTAGAAAATGAATGAAACAGGCTTGTTTGTCAGCTTATCACACATTTCCAGTTTAATTTGAGGTCAAAGACTCTTTTCATAAGAAATGGCCAATAATGCCCTTCAAGGTTTTCCTTGGCATATATCCCAGCACTCGACAATGTTTTATGAAACTTTTCGTAAACACAGATTAGAAATCCCGATGTCACCACCTGAACCGATTCAGACCAAAACCAGCTGACATGAAGTAAAACATCCAACCAGGCAGAGGTGAAATTGAAAGATTTTTTTAAGTCTTAAAAAAAAAAAAAAAAAAAAAAAAAAAAAAAAAAAAAAAAAAGCACATCTGAGTTTTTGCAGATGATCCTTTGCTTTATCATTATGAACATCTGAACATCTATGACCACTGATTGTGACCACACTTGGGACATCTGTTAATCATTACATGACATGATTTTCTCCTCACTCACCTTCCTCACACATGCAGTCATCATAGCACTTGTTGTTGAGTCCTCGGTTGTGAACTTTACACTCGTGTTGTCTCAGGTCACAGCAAGAACCTTCAGCAGAGGAATTACGCACTGTTAAGCAGCAGAACGGTCCACTCGCACTCTTCAAAATCAAACCCAAACAAAATCAAATTTGTTCTGTCATGGTTTCGTAGTCAACTCCAGATTCAAGAGTCCCAAATCAAAAGCTCAGATTGATAAAACAAATACTTTTTCCTTCGACAAATAAAGAAACAAACACAGATGGGGAAGTAATGACCAAAAGACAAAGAAAGAAAGAAAGAAAGAAAGATGTAGCCAGAAATGGGGTGATATGAAACACAAACAGAAAGTGACATACAAAGGCAGACAAAAACATATCTTACACGCAGTACTACACAGCACACAAAACTGTTATACAGTACAGATGCTGATCAACAGATACCCTCATACTCTGACTGAAGCACTTGAGAAGCTGATCTTTACTAACCTGGAAGGCAGTCCAGGTGATGGTCACATGGCTCAATCGCATCTGCAGTTACATTTCCACTGCTGAGGTTTTTACTCCGCCTCTTGTCTGCAGGAAGACACATAATTAAACACAAGAGATTTAACCTCAGCTTTGTAAGGGTGGGTTAGTCCTGAAAACCCAGCATGTATTTGTACAGCTGTTGGGTTTGTAAATGAATGTTATCAAATCCTAAAGCGTAGATATAAAGATGAAGCAGTAACACAAACATTCAGTGACTTGGTGTGAATTAGAAGATCACTATTGTAGTTTCCTTCAGTAAATCAGAAGGCACTCGGAGGTTAGTTTTGAGGCATCCATCTGCAGAAACTTCCAAGGGGCATTAGTCTGAGATGAGGTACCACTCTCAGGGAATTTTAGACTCCTATCCACTGGCACTACCTTCTTGCAGACACACCAACCAGATTAAGAAAACGGAGATGCACCACTAGATTAGATTTTATTAATCCCTTGGGAAGACTCCCTCAAGGAAACTGAGGTCCTAGCAGCATTGTATAGCAGCACACAGTATCAAAAGTAGAAGTAAAAGACAATGTAAATGTAAAATGTAAATATAAATACTGCTAGCTACTACTGTTCCTCTCCTTCCTGTCCCCTGTCTTCCTGTTACTCCTCCTCCCTTCGGGTGAGGAGTTAAGTGTGATGCCCTGAGGGAAAAAGGAGTTTTTCAGTCTATTGGTCCTTCACTTGGGAAGGAGCAGTCTCTGGCTGAAGAGGTTCTTCTGGTTGCTGATGACGGTGTGCAGAGGGTGACTGGTATTGTCCATAATGTCCAACGATATGATAAAAACAATAAGATAAAATCAAAGAAATGACTGAAATCAGCATCTTAACAAGTGTCAAAGTCCAAAGTGAATGTCCAGCAGTTTGTCTAGTGTTCTCTTCTCTGCCACAGTCACCAGAAAGTCCAACTTCATGCCATTACAACAAAACCTGAAGTGGAAAATTATTGGGAAGTGACTATTAGGGGTATTGTTCTATGGGGTCGAGCACACAAAGTGACAATAAGGAAATGTGTCCTTGTTGACCCATCTTCCACAAGTATGGAGGTCGGGGACATGAAAAATGTAAGCAGGTGACAGATTGTGGCAGGGGCATTATGGTGTTGATCTTTGCCTTTAGACCTATGAGTGTAGAACATCACATCTCTGTTGAGTCAGAAGGTGGTGCAAGAGGTTGAGCAGGTAGAGGTGAAAGTGTCTGGCTTCATAATCAAATCCTTTGCCACTGATCCAAGGTCCTTCTTCAATTTTACTAAAGTAGATGTAGCAGAGTTCTACCTACAATTGTGGTTGAACAATTACATACACCTATTTTGGGCATGAATGTCATTGTAATTTTGGGCTTTGAATGATGTCTTTGAACCCAGGAACCACCATGGCTCAGGCTTACCATGAACTACAAACTGCTGGAAAGCCAGCATCACCTTCCATGGTGAAGCAAGTTTTACGTCGCTATGGACTGACAGGGTGCAGATGAGGAAAGAAGCCTCTGCTCCAAAATAGATACCTTCAAGTTAGTCTGAAATTTGCAGCTGCCCGCATGGACAAGGTTTTATGGTCAGACGAGGCAAAGACTGACCTATTTGGCCACAGTGACAAGAGGTACATTTGGAGGAGTAAAGGTGAGGCTTTCAAACCAAAGACCACTGAATCAACTGTCAAGCATGATGGTGGTGGCATCATGCTCTGGGGCTTTTCTGCTGCCAGTGGTATTGGTGCACTCCAGAAAGTAGATAGAATAATGAAGGAGGACTACCTCCAAATTCTTCAATGTCACCTCCCAAACACACATCAAAACAGGTTGGGGGCTGGATCAAGCAAGCCAACATTAAGCTTCTGGAATGGCCTTCCCAAAGGCCCTGTCTCCAACCCTATTGAAGATTTGTGGGCTATGCTGAAAATCCAAGTCTGTGCCGGGAAACCATCAATTTAAATGAACTCTACCAATTCTGCCAAGAAGAGTGGTCAAACATCCTACCAGAAGTTGTTGATAGCTACAAAAAGGGATATTTAACCAAATATTAGTGGGGCTGCACATATAATTTTGACACTGTGTGGATTAGAGAAGATCCAAAATGGATTCAAACTTGTGAACCCAAGTCTCGTTTTTTTGATGGTTATTAGTAATGTACTCTGTACACACATTCCACTGTGGCAAATGAACAGTTCAAAGACATCATTAAAAGCTCAAAATTACCATGACATTCATTCCCATGATGAGTATATGTTCCGACTGTAACTGTAAATACTAACTTTTCTTCCTAGAGGTTGGCCAGGAGTCCACTGGTTTCATGTCTTCATAATCTGTCCAATCAAAAAGTGCCATATCCAAAGTTGGCATCACCTCTCCTTGTCCTCTCTGAAAAAGAAAAAAAGACTTGACAGGAAACATTACACACTGACTGATATGCACGCACACATAGCACTGCTTACATCAGTAGGTACAGTGATAAAAATGGAACAAAGGGGAAAATAATTACATGTATGAGGTGCCAGTTAAACTTGGCATCTCTGCATTATAAAAGACTAAAATCCATTCTTTGGTTATCAAAGTAGGTGCCATTTTTTTCAGATTTGCAAATCAATTAATTGACTAATTTCCATAGAGGAAGACGGTGGATTCACAAAGTGTTCTGTCGCTTTGTGACAAAAAGTCTTCACAGAAACAATAACAGAGCCTGAAATTCAATCGACTGGTGACGGGGGGAATCACTAACTTTGACACAAATATATCACAGTTGTGTTGCAAATGTACTGATGTAAGCAAGTGTAAAGTTTATCACAGTTACAGATTGTTTAACAATGATTTTGACACCACGCACCATCTACTATGTCATTGTTCATGAGTCATTTTTATTTTTAAATGTTACTTTACTTTTTGCAGTAATCCTATACTAGGGGAGCTACGACCACTACCTTTGCACTCCCCCCCCAGGACTAAACCAAACCAACTGTTTTAGGTTCCTTCGATGACCCCAAAACACAATCAGGATGTTCCCAAAAATAAAAACTGGCCTCAAGCCAGTTATCCAAGATGGCCACCAAAATAGTTTTTTTTTTTTTCTTTCACTAAAACACCTTTACACAACATATAAACAATGTAAATGTCACAGAGATTCAATGGGAAGACCATTGCAGGTCACAGCAAACTCATTTGTGCCTAAACTAAATTCATTCATGGGTTTAAGATTCAAAATGGCATCCAAAATGGCCACCAATCGACCCGTATTATTAAAATACATAGTAGGAACAAACAATAGACTTAATAATGCCAGAAATCATTGGTATTTTAGTGAAAAAACCCTATTTTGGCAGCCATCTTGGATAACTGGCTTGAGCCCAGTTTTTATTTTTGGGAACATCCTGATTGTGTTTTGGGGTCATCTAAGGAACCCAAAAAAGTTGGTTTGGTTTAGTCCTGGGGGGGGAGGGGGGTGCAAAGGTAGTGGTCATAGCTCCCCTAGTACTACACCCACGACCCGATCCCAGATAAGCGGTTGAAGATGAGTGATGGAGTGAGTAATCATACACTGTTACTCTTTTTAAAGAGTTTGCCACCGTATTTGTTCATCCCACAATTATAAATGAATGTATCTATTTATTATCTATATTCAATTTTATCTAAATAACATTCCCACCAAGTCTGAAGGAAATTCTTCCAGGTGTTTTTGAGGTATCTTGTCCACAGGCAAACAGACAGACAGATACACACATCAGTGAAAACTATCCAACTATTGCCGCTTCACTGACATGCAGGGTAATAAAAATATAGCTTTTCTTGGAAATAGATCCGTATTTGTTTGTTTCACCCTTTGGAAGTAGGCCTATGAGGAAATATCAATTAGATTAATTGCAGTGAGCTACCAAATAGCGCTTGGCGAATCATTTTGCCATCAGCGGAAGATCGAAGATTAATTAAAAACCCTCGCAGAGCACCCAGCCCCTGCTCCAGAGGATCAAATAAGGCAAACACATTTTTCCTTCAATAATATTTGACTGCTGACAGAGTAAAGAGAGTCTTCTGGGATTACATCCTCTAAACTGAATACCAAGCAGACTGATGGTCCAAGTCCACAAACGTCAAGCAATTAGAGCAGAAGAAGAATCCCGCAGAGCCACTATCATTTACTCTAAAGTCGCTTCGAATCTAAATGTTACGTAAATATCACTCTTACTTGGAAAATTTATCTTCTTTTTAAAGTGAGGGAAGATTATTTTCTTTGGTTTATTGATGGAACACAATCCTTAGGTCATAGAAAAAGATATGGTTTAGGGGAGTCGGACACACCCACGGATATCCTCATAAACGGGGATGATTAAAAAAGAAGAAAAAAATCCATATACACTTAATATTAGCATCACTTTCAAGCAGATTTAAGATTTTCTGAGGCATGAAAGCACTAATGGGACACATTTTCACTCTGCTCACTGGAGCCACACTGAGGCACAACAGACACGGCCCTTGATAAGCGCCCGGGTTTTGTGAGGGTTACCTGGGGTTTAGTGGAAGCTGCCGGCAGTGTTGGGGGATGATCATTTATCACCGTGGTAACCACAGAAGAGCCGGAGCCAAAGACTGCAATGATGGGGGATGAGAGGTCACTGGGCGGGGTCACACTACGAGAGAGGGAGTCGGCGAAAGAGGAGGGAAGGTCTTCGAACGGATCCCTGTCCTTCAGTGTATAGCTGAGCTCTGGCTCTGGATGGAACCCTGAAAAGTGAAGACGGCGAAAGAGAATTCTGTCAATCTTACAAACTTGCTGAAATGATTGTCGTCTCCTTATAAGCCACAAAATGACAACAAAAACCTTAAAGGTGGGTATCCATGACACTAGATCCCCCTGAACCTGATACTAAAACATATTAGTACAAAGGGTGGGAAAAAGATATTTCAAAGTTTGTCATAAAATCTACTCATAACTAGCCTGGACATCATCTCTGTACATTGTCCACCTTGCTGTCCAGCAGGGTCAAGGGTACTGTCATAACAGTACCCTTGACCCATTGAAGCTTCTTCGTCTTTCGGCTGTTCCTGTTAGGGGTCGCCACAGGAGATCAATCGTTTCCATCTCACCCTGTACTCTGTATCTTCCTCTCTCACACATTTCGTGCTGCTGAATCACGACATGCCGTGAGACTGGGATGGAAAATGTCTGTATCAGCAGCACCTGGCTGTCCGGCTGCTACCCATGACAACACCCCCCCCCAACACCTATTTGGGATGATAGATAAAAACTGATCTTTAGTTTGAGATTTTTTAATTATTTATTTGTTTGTTTCAATTATTTTTGTTTTCTCAAAGCTCGGTGCACATCTGTACCCTCTGAAATCTCACCTTTTCCGTGCCGCCTCTTGTTACGCCTGCTCCCTTGACGCCGGTGCTCAAATTGATGCCCATTCCCATGTCCATGCCCTCTCCCTTTGCGTGTCCCAAGAAGGTGGTTATCCCGGACCTGGGATGGGTTCCTCAAATGAACTTTATCCCGGTCCTGGAAAGGACCCATTTCTAGTCTTACGGGGCTCAGGCCCTCCAGGCCTGTGCCATCATTCTCAGGCCAGGCCAGGGAATGCAAGGGTTGGTGGGAAGGCAGCCCAGCTCTGTCTTTGGCCACCCGAGACCCCTGCCTTTTGTGTACACCACGGTCCCGGTTGTAGTCGTGACCAGGAAAATCTTGATGGTACTGCAGGGCGTTGCTGCCACCTGCTGAGGTCTGTCTTCTCTTGCTGTGGGAGGTCCCGGTGTCAGACCTGTGTGACAGTGCCAGGGTGGCAAACAGGGACACCAGGAGCAGACTCCAGAGAGCCATTGTCTGGCGGGCACAGTGCAACCTGCTGGGAAGAGACAATTCATACTTTAACTATTTTATAGTGGTACATCTCCAAGAAATTCCCCAAGAGAGAAAAAACAAAAAAGAAACAGGTAGAGTGGCTGAAATAACATCCAGACACAAAAGCATCTGATGACACCGAAGAGTAAAGAAACATGGAAATGTTTTGCAAAGACATAAAATTGTTGCTCCATACTCAAGGAGAGCAAAATTACATCGTAAAATTCATTCTACAGTTTGATTTTAGAAGATCTTCAGATTTCAGGACCTGCAGGCAACATCTGACAGCTGCATCATCTGCAGGGTGTCCCAAAAATCATTTGTCTCTAATAGGGCAGCGCAGCCTTGTTTGAACCCCTGCGTGACATTGCAGGATTTGACCACATCTGGGGACAACCATCGCCAACATAGCAGAGAATCCCGGGTGGAGTGTGGGAGTTTCAGCACAAACAATTCGCCCTGGCTTGGTAAACTGAAAAGTATACTCACTGCCACCTAGCGGACCTGCCTGTTTAAGACGTGCTGGTTTAAGATGGTTTCTGCTGAAACCCTGATCCTCTGAATGGTTTGTGCTGACACTCCCACACTCCACCCGGGGATTAGTCTCTCCCTACAAACAGCATCAGTTCCAACGGGAAAATGGCGGACTGTTTCGTTTTCGGCTGCAATCACCAAAGCAGTCGCGAAAACTGCAGTTTTTTTTTTCAGTTCCCAGTGGAGAAGGGAAGATGAGGTAAATGGGAGATGTCGTGTAGGTAAGTGGTAGCCTACACAAATAATCAGGGTAGCTGTGCACAATCGCCTCGACACGTCATAAACAAACCGCAACACATGTCCACTTTCCCACTGCATCATCACTTTTTATTTGCACTTTCACATTGTTTGCGTGTAATTTGCCCAAAAACTCCGTGCCGCGTTTGTGTCCCTGGAAGTAGAGAAAAGATGTCATATGCGTCGTATTTGACCTCTTTAGCGCCCTCCCTCTAACGAGACCGTGCTGCCCAATACATGCAACAGCTAATCTGAATTCTGTTTTTCTTTATTTTTCCCCAGACATCAAGATATATGTGAGGAATTTCTTCTGATGTAGTTTGAGACGTTCCAATGAGGATGCTGCTTACAATCGAGCAAAAAGAGAAACTGGTAGAATTCTACTTTGAGACCAAATCGACCGTGCAAACCCAAAGACAATATCAATGTCATTTTGCAGTTAGAAAAGCTCCAGACAGAAAGAGGATACGGAGGACTGCAAAGAAGTTTCAAACTGACAGAACTGTTTACAATGTCAACAAAGGGAGATCTGACCGAACCAGAGGAGCCGCGGTGCACGTATTGAGCACATTCTGTGAGAGCCAAAACGCTTACAAACTGAGGTGAAATCAGAAATGAATTCCCTGAGATATGCTTTAAGATGACATATGACATATCAGTATCCAAAGATGTATAGATTTTCTATGGCTTTATTTTTGTGGCACTTTCTTGGCGGGACACCCTGTATATCTAAAAATGATTAAGTACCAACAGGCTGAAAATGATCCGAAGCCTATTCTGGAGCTATTTTGTATTCACATCACAGTTATAGTTCAATTGTGCTGAAATCAAGCTACCTAAAAGGGGCAGCAGAAAGGAAATAAAGTTGATCCATGGCCTCTAAGGTTGGAGAGCACATATTGTCAAATGTTTTATTCATTTTCCTTTAGAGAGTCCAAATCAATTAAGGACCAAATTTTTTAACAAAATAAATAAATGTAAATTATATATACAGTATACACACATACATAAATAATAATATTTTTCGGGGAGGTGATGGTCTAGTGGTTAAGCACTGGACTTGAGACCAGAGGATCCTTGGCTCAAATCCCAGCCGGACCAGAAGAATCACTAAGGGCCCTTGGGCAAGGTCCTTAATCCCTGAGTTGCTCCCGGTGTGTATGCATGGCAGCACCCTGATATGAGTGTGTTTGTGTGAATGGGTGAATGTGAGGCGTAATTGTAAAGCGCTTTGAGCGCCTGATGCAGATGGAAAAGTGCTATATAAATGCAGTACATTTATTTCCACATCACATACGTGCTACCACATGGTTATGTTTTATATACCATAATAAACACTTCATATAAACTTGAGGTTCTGTCAATCCATGGTAGACTGACAAACAGATGGTAAATGGACTGCATTTATATAGCGCTTTCCATCTGCATCAGACACTCAAAGTGCTTTAGAATAATGTCTCACATACACCTAGATGTCAGGCTGCTGACATGCAAGGCGCTGTTCTGTTCAGTGCTCATATAAATAAAGTACATCCTGGTGAACCAAGCAGTATTGCTACCACTTTGTCGAACTATTGGATGGATTTAAAGAGTGACCAAAGAGTCAGCTCAGGTCTGGGAGCAAACCTGGTGCCTTGCATTGTCACATCCACTGGATCCTGGATGGCAACCACCCAGGCAAGCAAGTGGTTCAACTCCACCTCACACAGGCGGAACTTGGTCATCCCCTTGGCCTTTTCCAGTTGCTAGGGTCCCTATCACTGAGGCACCTACGAACTGGATCATGCTTAGAGAAATACAACACATGGCCAAAATGTTGGAGCTTACTTTCCATCTGCCAACTCATCCAACTCACTCCAGAAATCTCTCTTCATCTCACAACCTACCTGTGGGGCATATGCACCTCTTCAATTTCCAACTTCACACTCATCACCCTGTCAGACCCTCACTTAAACGCTAACAAACAATATATTTTTCCTTCAGAATGACCCCAACAACATTTCTACCCTCAAGAACCCAAATACCAAAGCATCCAGGTCTCACAGCCACACAATAACCAAAGGGTCAGGGGATTAACTCCCTGTTATTTCTGCGTGTGGGTATGAGCTTGAATCTGCATATGGGTCTGTAGCTCTCAGCATGTAATGATCTACATAGAAGGAAACCACATGAGAGTGGAACCTGGTGTGGCGTAACGTGTCACATCATGAGACTACATTAACCATGCAGCAATGTGCAACTACGAGGTCTGTGAGAAAAGTATTGGACCTTTTTATTTTTTCAAAAACTATATGGATTTGAATCACGTGCGATTATATCAGACAAGCTTGAACCCTCGTGGGCATGCGTGAGTTTTTTCACGCCTGTCGGTTACGTCATTCGCCTGTGGGCAAACTTTGAGTGAGGAGTGGTCCACCCCTCCCGTCAGAATTCCTTTGTCTAACAACTTGCTGAGAGACTGGCGCTTTGCTCTATCAAAATTTTCTCAGAACCTGTGAGGCAGATCGAAGTGGACACCATTCGAGAAATTCAGCTGGTTTTTGGCGAAAATTTTAACGGCTGATGAGAGATTATGGAGTGTTACTGTCGCTTTAAGGACTTCCCACGGAGCGGGATGTCGTGCCGCACTCCGAGGCGCCGTCGACCCGCCTGTTTCAAGCTGAAAACCTCCAAATTTAAGCCTCTGTTGACCCAGGACATCGTGAGAGAACAGAGAACTTTCAGAAGAGGTCGGGATCAGCAGTTTATCCAGACAGTGAACTGTTTAAAGGAGATTTTGTAATGAAAGACGTGCGGACGGATTGGCGCGTCAGCAGGCAGCCGGCACGGCGCCACAGGAAAAACACCTCCGTTGGAAGCCTTAAGGACAAGTTGGAACATGTCCAGCTATTAAACAATTTCTCAGATACTCACTCTACTGAAAGCCATCAAAAGCTGCCTGGTTTTTACAAATGGTTATCAACACCGCTGCCTGCGGCAACTTAATAGACACCAACTTATGATGTTGGCAAGTTTCACATCCTGCCACTCTGGTTCTGTCAAGGAAGCAACTTTCTGACTTCTGCACCCATTTTTGTTTATCCAAAAGCTCTGAACTGATCTGTGAACAGAATGGAACGACATCAGAAGTCAGCGCAGCACAAACCAAACTCAATGGAGCATTTGTCAGTTTGCTTTCAATTGCACATCCAGGCAGCGGTCACCATCTGTGACCCGGCTGTCCTCAAACTGTTGGAATAAGTCATCACCCTCATCCAAACTGAGAAAACACCTCAACCCTGGAGAGCCGGTCCTGCTGTATCTGGACGAGTCGAGCATCTTTTTGCACATTCCGTTGAGGCACACGCACAATTATACTGTACATAACATCCGCAGCCCTCCAACTGCACGTTTCATTACTAATGTCAACACATGAATTGAAGCGTGAATGAACTGAAATATGAGGTTCACTATTTTTGCATTAAAGGCTGAAAAATTCACCCAAACGTGAATAAAATGACAGCATAGAAGGTGCAAAAGTGAAACATTCATTTGTTTAAAACTCAAGTTAATCAACTGAGAACATCACAATCATTTCTCCCTGCAAAAAAAAAAAAAAATCCAGTTAGAATGATATTTACTCGTACATTGTGATTGCATTGTGATTTCAAAGACAAATAGATAGTTAACACCAAACCCAGTCTCCAGTGTTGAAACATGAAGCCAACGTGGAGGTGCCAAATCTTGTAGTTATTTGAATGGCTGTTTGAGACTGTCTCCAAAAGTAAGTCACTCCCCATATGTCCAACATTAGAGCAGAAATAAACACATTTACAGCCTAGTACAAAATAAATTAATAAAAAAAAGGTTTGGGGCTCTATGACTAGTTTCCCACATCATGACATTAAAAAAAAAAAAAAAAACACACACACTCAGCAGTTTCAGCTATTTTAAGCCATAACGTTTTGAATAATTACAGACAACACTAGCAGTGGAGGCTAGCTGCTGTGGACTTGACCTAGTCAAATTGTCTGTTTGTCCTTTTGTTCATTCTATTACAAATATCTGAGATAATATAGCGTACTGTTTGGTTAATTGTACAAACGGAGCCTCAAAGAAGTCTGCGCTCCGGTATTTCCACTGAATGAAATTTGGGTATTATTTAATTTATAGGTTAGTACGAATTAGCAAGTAGCTTGGTGTGTTTCAAGCAACACATCTGGGACAGGTGCGCTGCTCGGCTACGCACTGCATGTCAGTATGTTCCGTTTGTTTGTGTCTTGTTTTCCAGGTTTTGTGTTTTTACTCGCTTTACAACAACATACAGTTGTTGACTGTTTGGATGAGAGGATAAACTCATCAAGAATGCCTTTGATTGTGTGGATTATTGGCCTGCGTGGCCCTGGCTGTCATTGCTACTGCTGCTAACAATAGCACACCTGAGTGACATCAACATGGGAAAGTGTGAAGAGCCGACACAAACAATCCGCTTGTACAGTCGAGAGATTTTGCTGGAGTTATGAGAGCTGACTACGCAGAGCTTCTTCACCGACACTACTGGATCATATCCCTCTGGAGTTGATCAGAACCAAACGGAGAACAAAGCACGGAAGGCGAGGGGGGGATTAAGAACCAGCTACGGCGGAGAGCTAACCGCGCCCCTCAATCATCCTCTCAAACTTGCAGGCAGCACATTGTGAAGGACCAGCTATGTGATCCAAATGTGGAAATACTGGGAATGACATTAAGACCTTTTTACTAACCCAGAGAGTTTGGATGCATTTTACTCTTTGTGGTATATGCCCCTCCCAGCGGTAAAGCTGCTAAAGCAGCCACCATCATTGTTGATTGTGTCCATGAGTTATAGTCTATGATCCAATCATGAATTTTGACCTAATTGGTAACACTTAAGGGGACGAAATGACACTTGGAATCCAACCTCAGTGTACCATGGCCTACACAAAAATGTATGATAGCCATCCCAGGGTGGTAGCTGTAGCCAGGTAGGGGTCAATGAAGAATTACACAGAGGTCAAACTTTAAAAATGCTCCAATCATGTTGAAAACTAGATCACATTTGTCTTATCATAACAATTCCAAAAAGGTGTAGTTTGGACTATCTATGATGGAATGTTCCGGAGTTATGGGGTAAAAACAGCAAAAATGGTGACAAAGGTCAATTTCAAGTTGCAAAGGGGTCAAAAGTTAAAGTTGCTGCAATTTCAGCAAAAAATGATGCAAATTATTGGTTGAAATAAAATGATCAATAAATTGAATAGTTTTGACTGTGTTGAATGCTTTGTCTCCAAAGTAAAGGTCAAACAAGGTCAACATCCATTGAATTCTATGACATGTGACATGTTACCCTGTAACATGATAACTAAGCATGACAGATGGTGCAAACTATTCCTTTTTAGAACCCTATTAACCCAAACAACAACTTGCATAATGTTCATGTTATGAGTAGTGAATTATGTCATTCTTCCATCTGGACGCTGATACAGTGTTCCACGGTTTAATAAGGTCAGACTGAAACATTCTTTTGTGCATCAGTCGATACTTCAACTAAATATGGAGCTTAATCCATAACAACATTATCAAGGCTGCAATGCGAGTAAATTTTTGTTGTATGGATTGTTTGTGAAATATCTGTGTCTTATTTGGGTTGTAATGGAGCTACTGAATATGTAAGACAAATTTCAGATCTCTGATCTGACAAAGTATTATCTTAAGAAATATACAGTTTTAATATGTATATGCTTTTTTTTTATGAATTACTGGGGGTGTGTCCCTTTTCCATGGGATGCGGGTGTCAAAATTCTATCAGAAAATTGAAACCATCCATGCATTTGTAATATACCCATATCCCACCACCGCCCTATCCATAACAATACGCATTAACCAAACACCTGAACCAAAGTCAGCCTGTTAGCTTTGGCTTGTTAGGTAACTTCTAGATGGGGGTACATACGAGTTGAATTAATCCCACTGGTCTTGCCCACACTCCACATCTTTGCCAATTTATGGGTTGATAAACTGAGTTAAGTACAGCCTCCAGAGTCACGCCTTTTGGGCTTCAAACCCACCCTTTAGAAAACCTGTGTGACACCACCAAGGCTTTATCCAGCCATATGTATGATTCACACCACCACAAACTACAGGAGGAAAAACCTTGTGCATGATAAGAGAGCATGGGGCTGCTTCTACATATACTGTGTTTTTTGTACTGCAGTTTAACAGGATGAGACAATCCATCGTCACAGGGTGCACGGTGCTAATATGGCAATGTGGTGGGCGACTCTAGACTCATGGTGGTGCAGGACGTACAGAAAATCAATGAGTTAGACATATTGAGCTGAAGGTGTGTGTGTGAGATACAGTCTATAGTCTTCCATCACCCTGACAACACACACCCTAGGGTTTGCCTTACAGTGGACGATCTAAAAACAGGACAGAGGCAGCAGGTTGTGCACGGGGTGGAGAGGATGCTGGTGATGTCAGGATATATTTGTGGTGTAGTAGAAGCAGTGTGCTGTGGGGATTCACAGTCAGATTAATTTGGCTGTTGGGAGTCCACCAGCTGTGCAGTTTGCAGACTCGAGTGTGAAGCCGGTTGCTGAGGGCAGCGCTAAATGTCCACCGAGTCTTCAGAGTGTCAGGAGGAGGTCAACCAACTGGGTTACAAATGAAAAATGTGTAGCCAGGATTTGACACACGAGGAGCCGTTCCTGACAACCAAAAATTATTTAAGCCAGTACATTACAAAAATTTAACACCAGGGTTGGGTATCATCATCCTATTCAGGGTGAAGGCCTGTATTTTACACATGGTGTAAAGCAGTGCATTGTGCGCAACACGTTGTTGCTAGTTTCTCACAGAAGCAGCCTTTTTCATGCTCAGCGCCCAAATTATGCAGATAATGATACATTCAATGCTTAATTTGAGGGGGAGCAAGCCGAAGTGCGCTCTGGAACCTCTGACGTTGGCTCCACCAGCTATTTATCCCTTTATCTACGGCGATGGTGCCCACGCCATATTTTCCATATGCATATTTTTTTTTACCATAACTCCGCCATAGTTTGTCCAATCCGAATGATTCAAAGGGCATTGTAAAGCTAACACCAAGGGCTTTCCAATGATATATGGTGTATTACGGTAAACGTAAGCCTGTGATGTCATAACGCAGAGGAAAAACATGGACGTTTCACACTAGCGTGCCGCTGATTCTCATTACCGTAAATTCTCATGTAAGCCCTCAATCTGAAAAATTTCAACACTGACAGCAAGCCAAGAACCCGTGCTCTCCAACAGTATGCTATATGTTGCATATATTACGGTAAAGTGTGTTCTATGACTTTTGAAATGAGGAAAAAGTATGAAAAAGAGCGCAAAAGTGGCAGAAAAGTACAGAGACAGACAGCAAACATAAATGTAGTAATTTTTGAGGAAAAGGCAGGGTGTTAGTGTCATTTGTGAAGGTGTGTGTGCGTGTTTGTGTGGGTGTGCAGTTTATTTTAAGTGTGACGCACAGCATTGTTCCCAAGCCCAACCCCCCCGCCCTTCTTTTTTTTTCCTGCACCAGAGCCACGCATCCTCTGCGCTCCGGGACCTCCCACTTTACAAATGAAGCACTGGATACATTCCATTGCAAGTCGCCAATTCCAAGTCTGCATTTTTAATTTGCGATCTAAACGCGTTCCAGTGTGTCTGTTCAGGAAAACACCGACACCCACAGCAGACTTCTGTTTGTGTGGCTTCACACATCAAGCTCCTTTCTGCAATATGTTCTTCAGTCATCTTGGGGGAGGGATTGTCACAAGCTTGTGACCCACCGCTGAGTCAGATCAATTTATTGCTGAAATCCCGCCATATAACACTACATACAAGCAAAACTTGATGACAAGGGAAAGCTGCGTATGGCTTGACATTATCAACAGTAACAAGAAATTTGCTTTGTGTGCAGGCGCAGACTGCAATGGTACCAAACGTATGGAAATAAATTTGCACTCTAAATGGAACCAAACTACACTCTAAATGCAATGCAACACACATGGGATGAATAATCCATGTCATGTGACATACAAAGCATAAGGATCCACTCAGCCCTGATATAACATGCTACAGGTTGCACTAAGGTAGGTCAAGTAATGTTACAAAAGTGTTGCAACTAAAAAAAAAAAAAAAACATTTAATTGTGGTGAATTGCCATTATTTGTTGTATTACCGTTATTTGTTGATTTTCAAGTCAACAGATTTGTAGACAACAATACAGGTAAAGGTGATTAATGGTGTATGTCAACAGAATCATATTCTATATTATAATAAAGTGGCCTCTGTGTGCGTATGAGGTCTATCAGAAAAGTATCCTACCTTTTTATTTTTTTAAAAACTATATGGATTTGAATGACGTGCGATTACACCAATGATGCTTGAACCCTCGTGCGCATGCGTGAGTTTTTTCACGCGCATCGGTGACGTCATTTCCCTGTGGGCAGGCCTTGAGTGAGATGTGGTCCCGCCCTCTCGGCTGAATTCCTTTGTTTCACACGCTGCTCGAGACGGCGCGCGTTGCTTTATCAAAATTTTTTCTGGACCTGTGAGGTATATCCGAGTGGACACTATTCGAGAAATTAAGCTGGTTTTCGGTGAAAAGTTTAACGGCTGATGAGAGATTATGAGGTGTTTCTGTCGCTGTAAGGACTTCCCACAGAGCAGGACGTCCTGCAGCGCTTCCAGGCGCCGTTGTCGGCCTGTTTCGACCTGAAAACATCCTAATTTAAGGCTTAATTCACCCAGGACGTCGTGAGAGAACAGAGAAGATTCAGAAGAGGCCGGCATGAGGACTTTATGCGGACATTCCACTTTTTATGGACATTTTGTAATGAAAGACGTGCGCACAAATTCGCCGAGTCGTTCCCGTGACGACTCGGCGAATCTGTGTGCACCGCGACAGGAAAAACACCTCTGTGTTGAAAACCATTTGTAAAATTCAGGCGGCTTTTGATGGCTTTCAACAAGTGAGTAACTGAGAAATTGTTTAACAGCTTGGGCATGTTCCAACTTGCCCGTTAAGGTTTCCAACAGATGTGTTTTTCCTGTCACGACCCCCTGCGGTCGGGTCCGGCCCGACATGCGACTCTGCCCGCACGTTCTTTCATTACAAAATGTCCTTTAACAATGGAATGTCCGAATAAACTCCTCATGCCGACTTCTTCTGAAAGTTCTCTGTTCTCTGACAACTTACTGGGTCAACAGAGCCTGAAATGTGGACGTTTTCAACTTGAAACGGCGAGACGCTGCCGCCTCGAAGCGCAGATCACTGTCAGGCGCCGTGGGCTGTCCTTACGGCGACACTACCAGATCAAAATCTCTCATCAGCCGTTAAAATTTTTACCGAAAACCAGCTGAATTTATCAAATGGTGTCCACTCAGTTGTGCCTTACAGTTTTGAAAAAACTTTGATCAAACAAAGCAGCAGTCTGAGCCATTCCTAAACAATTAAAAAAAATAAATAAATAAATAAAAATCGATGAGAGGGTGGGTGACTCCTCACTCAAAGACTGCCCACAGGCGAATGACGTAACCGACAGGTGTGAAAAAACTCTCGCATGCCCACGAGGGTTCAAGCATGTCTGATGTAATCACACGTGATTCAAATCCATATGGTTTTTGAAAAAAAAAATAAGGTCGGATACTTTTCTAATAGACCTCGTATATGGCTTCAATCACGGAGAACCAGGGAGAGCTGGCATTTGCCGTTTGGTATGCTTATGGATTTTGGGTCAAGGATGAATGCTGCGAAAATGGAAAGTTGATAGGACAAATATTTTTTGAGAAATTACAGATTTTAGATAACCAGTAAACAATGGACATTGTGCTGCAATGCACCGTGGGAGTTTGGAGTTTTAAATGTTGTTATTGTGGTTCATGTTAGCTTAACAGTGTTACTGATTTACTGTGTTTTTGTAGTTCAGTTTGTTTTGTTTCATTAAGTGTTATGTTGCTGTTACCACGAGTGACTTAAGCGTCATGCTCCCAGTACAATAAGTGAAAAGTGTAGTGCTTTTAATGTCTTCTGCCACAGTCTCTGTCAAACAAAAAGCACCTGCTTACAGCAGAATGCAGAAAACACAAGAAGCTTTTGTGTGTGTGTATATGCAATTTTGATCATGGATAAACTGGAGAGAGCTGACATTTGCCATTCGGTACATTTATGTATTTTGGGTCAATGATGAATGGTGCCAAAACTGAATGTTGATAGGATTAATATTTTTAGAGACGCTACATATATTAGCTACATATATTAGCTAACAACACTGAACAATGGACATTGATGTTTACATTCTGGACTCACATGACAATTCAGCAGGGGGCAGAAAATCATCTATATATTAAAAGCGTGATTGCATGCATTCCATGTGGGATTTTATTTAGTAAGTTCAATGTAAGTACATAATATAATAGTAAACACATTGTGATGTTACGACTGGAGAGAACAGGCAGCTCCAGACAGAGGTTTACAGAAAACCAACTCACACTGACCAATATCTGCTCTTTGGCTCAAACCACCCCCTTGAACACAAGCTCAGGGTGATCAGGACGCTTCAACACAGAGCCCTACAGGTGCCCACAACTGCAGAGGGAAGGGCTAAAGAACAACAACTTGTCCGGAAAGCCCTCACAGTATGTGGGTACCCACGATGGTCCCTGGACAAAGTGCAGAAGTCCCAGAGAACAAAGAGACCAGATAGACAGGAGACGGAGACAAGAAGAAGAGGAGTGTCTCTCCCTTATTTAGCAGGAGTAGGGGGAAAAAACTAGAGGATCTTCAGACAGCACAAAATCCCACTTTACTTTAAACCGGTTAACATCTTGAGACAGAAATTAGTTCACCCTAAGGACAGGATCCCTAGTTACAAACAGAGCAATGTAGTGTATTCTATCAGATGTCAGGAAAACTGTAACAAACACTACATAGGTGAGACTAAGCAACCTTTACACAAAAGGCTATACCAGCATCGCAGAGAAGGCGCAAGTGGACCTCAGTCTGCGGTTCATCTCCACCTTAAAGACACTAACCACACGTTTGAGGACAAGGTAGTCAAAATATTAGCCAGAGAGAAGAAATGGTTTGAGAGAGGGGTCAAGGAAGCATTCTTTGTGAAACGTTTGAAACCCAGCCTTAACCGGGGAGGGGGTCTGAGACACACTTTATCCCCAGTTTCAGTCTTTTGTTCATGGTAATGAGTCATTCACATCATCAGCAGAGTCGTCAAGGGAGCCATCAGAAGAGGGTCCCTCCCATCATTAGGAGGGACAGCTGCCCTGTCATTAGGAGGGTGCTAACTAGAGCACAATAGGTGCTAATTAGAGCTATTGTTTAGTCACTGGCCTATAGCAGTCTGCCTCTCGGTAGGAGGGGTCTGGTTAGGTTTAAAACTCCAGCTTTTGTGACTTCTTCATTATTCTTCTCTACAAGAGTCAAGACAGAAGTCAGACCACCAGAGCAAGAATTTTAGCCGAGGAAGTGTCTGCGATTTGAAGCGAAACATCCTCGTGTCAAGCAACCCAGTCCAGTCGAAGATTCAAGCTTTTTCTACTATGGAAACCACCTGGACAACTGAGAGCCTACACAGAAACACGTTAAAAATACACATGACACAAGAATGTGAAAACACCTATTTTCATTCTGGTCGACTTCAAAATCAAATGGCAGCACAGAAGTAAAAATAAAATAATACTAGTGTGTATATGATAACAAGAACCTAAACAATTTATAAAAAATACATTAAGACAGTAAATTAACATTACAAAAATACATAATTAACAGGAAATAAAAGGGTTGAGTTATTTTTCTAAAACCTGTTGAGGTCTAAGGTTCTAAAAACATTCACAGACCATTCTAACTCAAACTTTGCATAGCTTGTTACCACCCTTGAAAAATGTCAGCTACCTATTTGATAAACACTACCCAAACCAGAGCCTGTGGATCCCCACGGGGCAACATGCTAATATGTTTTATTTTTGTATATTGAACAAAACTGGATCTGGTTTGTTAGCTATTTTAAAGTATTACATTTATTTGTGAACTTCAAAATCAGTTTGGAGTTGTAATATGCACCATCAAATAATATAAAGAGGTTAGGATCAGTGGATCCTTCCTGTCTTTCTGTATTCCTAGGCTTTGTAAACTGCAGTGACCAAGTTCGTCCCATTCAGATTGTTAACACAATAACAATAAAGGACATCATTTTATGGTCTCAAAATTAAAAGACATATAATGAAGATACGCATTAAAGCCTGGGTAAGTTTGCACCAGAAACAACAGAAAAATTTGTTTTGGTTTTGTAATAAACCAAGTAATTGTCTGCTGCCTGGACATGTCACAGGGAATAATCTTATCACTTTTGTATGACAGAAATTAGGATCAGGTGCTGCTTTTATATTATAAACATGTGAGACTGAAGATATGTGAAGATTGAATTGAGTTTATAAGTTTCGTTCATGTCCAAAGCCTATTTGTCTCCATTAAATACCAATACAAATACATATGTTTTGAAAAACACTAAACAGGTTTTTTTTTTTTTAATATTGGGGGGGGGGGGGGGGGTACCATGATGGTGATTACAGAAATAGCAATTTCTTTTAAAAAAAAATGCAATAAAGTAGAAAACACATTTGAACCCGTATCATTGCACACAGAGGGGGGTTACAGTTACACTGTTTCTTGGATCACAATACTTTTATTTCAGGGGATATTTACAGTGCAGAAGTAATAACCGAATGCAAAACGATACAAATACAGTATGTTTTTAAACACTGGACATGGCACATCTTGAAGAGCTTCATATAAAGATGTTCCAAAGGGTTTCACTGTGGCACCAGTCTCGACCTGATTCTGAGAGATGATCCCGAAGATGTAGCATTGAATTTATGGATGTCTGTGCTTATCAATGCACAGCATAAACCAAGATGGCGCCACGTGAAGGTGCCCTGGTATTCTGGTGCTCCCTGTTTTGTCTGTTTTTGTGCATGAATCGTGTGTCATCGTGTCCCTACACCCGCGAGGAGCTTCTAAACATCAAATCATCAACACCCACGGACATTACGCCAGTTTTTTTAGTGTCTGCAGCTGAACTGGTTCACTTTTTGGCCAAAAAAGTGAGACGACGGCGGAGAGGAAAACGAGCTGGAGCTCTCATGCGCCTCAGACGAAGGGGCACGCGCAAGCCCCTACCTGGGATATTTCTCTCCAACGTCTACTCACTCCACAACAAGATGGATGAGCTGGCACTGCTGATGAAGAAGAATAGAGCTTTCTCCTCATCTTGTGTACTGTGCTTCACGGAGACGTGGTTAAATGCACAGACACCGGACTGCGCGCTCCAACTAGAGGGATTCCAACTCCTCCGCGCAGACAGAGACCGAGCACTCTCTGGTGGAAAAACAAGAGGTGGAGGACTCTGCTTCTATATCAACAACGCCTGGTGCTCCGATGTGACTAATCTCCCAACACTGCTGTCCCTCTCTGGAATATCTCTTCATAAACTGCAGACCGTTCTACTCTCCACGTGAGTTTAACTCTTTCATACTTTGCTCTGTGTATATTCCACTGAACGCAGACGTGCACGAGGCTGAGCGCGCGCTCGCGGATCAGATTATGAGCGTGGAGAGAGACTTTCCGGACTCTCGTTATAATTCTCGGTGATTTTAACAAAGGGAATCTCAGTCAGGAATTACCAAAATACAAACAGTTTGTTAAATGCCCGACCAGAGAAGGGAGCACGTTAGATCATTGTTACACGACAGTGAGTGGCGCCTACCACGCTGTGGCCCGTGCAGCTTTGGGACTCTCAGATCACGTGATGGTCAACTTGATCCCCACGTACAGACAGAGACTTAAACTCTCTAAACCTGTTGTGAGGACGTCTAAAGTGTGGAGCAATGAAGCTGTAGAGGAGCTACGCGCGTGCTTGGCCACCACAGATTGGGATATGTTTGAGGCTTCAACAGACAGTCTAGATGACTACACGGACACTGTGACATCATATATTCATTTCTGTGAAGACAGCATCATCCCACAGCGTACTAGGGTGAGATATAACAATGACAAGCCCTGGTTCACACCTAAACTCCAGCAGCTCCGTCAGCAGAAAGAGGTGGCTTTCAGAGAAGGAGACAGAGACAGCTATAGAGGTGCAAAGTACAGATTTAGCAAGGAGGTGGCAAAGGCTAAATCCATGTACAGTTCACGTCTGCAGCAAAGGTTCTCTGCCAACGACTCGGCCTCTGTGTGGAGGGGGTTGAAAGAGATCACCAACTACAAGCCCAAAGCACCTCGTTCTACTGACGACCTCAAGCTGGCCAACGACCTGAACGTCTTCTATTCACGCTTTGAAGACAAGGACTCACACCTCCCCACCCCCCACACAAATGGATATTCAAACACTCTGGACCTCCCCCCTCTCACTGCTGCCCTCCCCACTCCCCCTGTTGCCCTCTCGGTCCAAGAGGAGGACGTGAGGAGACATTACAAAAGGCTGAATCCACGTAAGGCCCCGGGCCCAGACTGTGTCTCTCCTGCCACCCTGAGACACTGTGCTGATGAGCTGGCCCCAGTCTTCACGGGGATCTTCAACACCTCCCTGGAGTCATGCCATGTTCCAGTCTGTTTCAAGTCCTAAATCATAGTTCCAGTCCCCAAGAAACCACACGTCACTGGACTTAATGACTACAGGCCTGTGGCTCTCACGTCTGTAGTCATGAAGACCTTCGAACACCTGGTTTTATCCCACCTGAAGTCCATCACCGACCCCCTCCTGGACCCCCTGCAGTTTGCCTACAGAGCCAACAGGTCTGTAGATGACGCCATAAACCTGGCCCTGCACTCCATCCTGCAGCACCTGGACTCCCCAGGAACCTACGCTAGGATCCTGTTTGTGGACTTCAGCTCTGCATTCAACACCATCCTTCCAGCTTTGCTCCAGGACACGCTTTCTCTGCTCCACGTGCCCAACTCCACCTGCAGGTGGATCACAGACTTCCTGACGGACCGGAGTCAGCGTGTGAGGCTGGGAAAAAATGTCTCAAACACTCGGGCTCTCAGCACAGGATCTCCACAGGGCTGTGTCCTTTCCCCTCTGCTCTTCTCCCTCTACACTAACTGCTGCACCTCCAGCCACGACTCTGTAAAGCTCATCAAGTTTGCGGACGACACCACCGTCATCGGACTCATTTCGGATAGGGATGAGTCTGCCTACAGGAGGGAGGTGGACCGGCTGGTGACCTGGTGCAGCAGCAACAACTTGGAGCTCAACGCCCAGAAAACAGTGGAGATGATCGTGGACTTCAGGAAAGCCACAGCCCCCCCGCCTTCCCTCGCCAACAGCCCCATCACCACTGTGGTCTGTCACTGCTTCCTCAGCACCACCATCACCCAGGACCTCAAGTGGGAGTCAACCATCAGCTCCTTCATCAAGAAGGCCCAGCAGAGGATGTACTTCCTGCGGCAGCTGAAGAAGGCCAGGCTGCCTGTTCAGCTGATGGTGCAGTTCTACACGGCCATCATCGAGTCCATCCTGTGCTCCTCCATCACGGTGTGATGGGGGGACCACAGCCAGGGACAGACACAGACTGCAGCGCACTGTGGCCTCTGCTGAGAAGGTGATCGGCTGTAGCCTTCCATCTGTCCATGACCTGCGCGTCTCCAGGACTCTGGGCCGAGCAGGTCGGATGACCCTTCTCACCCTGCACATGGTCTATTCAAACCACTCCCCTCGGGCAGGAGGCTATGGTCCATCCGGACCAGAACCTCCCGCCATAAGAACAGTTTCTTACCCTCTGCCGTTAGACTCATGAACACCTCATAACTCAGTCACCTTAAGCTTAACTCTGTCACTTTATCATGGGTCACTTTAGACAATGTACTTTGGTTTTTAATTGCACTCCTCCCACTGCACTGTTTTTTCTGTTTCTCTGTTGCACACGGCCTTTCATATTTCTTTTATATTTTATCTTATTTTGACACATATGTTATATTTTATCCTAGCATTTTATCTCTTCTTAATGTTGCACCATTGTACCGAAGCAAATTCCTAGTCTGTGAATCCTGTTCACTGGCAATGGCAATAAACTTCTTCTGATTCTGATATGATGTTTACCAATCCTGGGACCCAAAGTACTCCACATTTCCCTGTACTAACTGCACACAATGAGTCAAATCAGGTGTTCCATTATTCAGCCAGGTGAACATATCTGGTCTGAGGAGATCGGGGACAAATGGAAAACTTGCAGTACTTTGGGTAGTGACGACCAGGATTGGGAAACACTGGTGTAAACTATAGGTCAGGTCAGGGAGTGTGTAATGATCCTGTGCGTCACTGCATCCAACACATCATGGAGTCACCCTGGGTCTTGAATGACAACCACTCAGACAGACAAATGGCCCATCCCCACTCATCAAAAGTAACTGTCTTTCTGTAGAACTCAGGTAAAAATGAGTGTACTGCGATCCTTTACAATCAGGGACCAGTGTGCTAGACTGACTAAAACCTGACCAGTGTCAGTTAGCCAATGATATCAGCCAAGATGAGCCTCACACACAATTTTCACCGATATAAAAATTTATTTTACCAAATAAACAGTGCAGAAAAAAAAAAAAACACAACAACAACAATCTATTGAAAACTGTATCATTATAGAGCAGGGGTGGCCAAGTTCGGTCCTCGAGAGCCACCTTCCTGACACTCTTAGTTGTCTCCCTGCTCCAACACACCTGAATCCAATGAAAGACTCATTAAAAGGCTGCTAACGAGTCTTTCATTGGATTCAGGTGTGTTGGAGCAGGGAGACAACTAAGAGTGTCAGGAAGGTGGCTCTCGAGGACCGAACTTGGCCACCCCTGCTATAGAGTATGTCCAGCAGAGGGTGTTCCACTGCCATTGTTTACAATGCTGTCAAGCATGGCTGGGACCCCATCACCCCTTGCTCACAATAACTACAAAAAACAGAGGAAAAGTGACAACTGCCATTCATTTTCAAACAGAGTGGACATTTTCCAGTGAGAAGAGACAAGTGGTTGCTACACCGTCAAATAAGCGGGACCAAAATAAATGAGTTTATTTTATGCAAATGGTCAGGCAGTTCATGCAGGTGAGCACCTGGACCGACTTTTCTCTTCGCAAGGACGGACATCTTCCACTACCATTTCACAAGAAACTGCTCATTCTAAGAGGTTAAAGCAGGGAAAGTAAAGATCAGGTTGTCATTACTTGTATTTTTAAAAAGGCAGCATGTGCAAGAAGCTTTTCTAACCACAGTGCACGATGTAAGACAGCCAGCAGGGAGATATGAATCAGAAGCCAGTGTTATAAGTATGAAGTGATTGCAAGAAATTGCACAGGGGGGCACAATCGAGGGCTTTGGTGATTAAGCTGTGATGAGATCAGAGACCTCTCTCCAGTCTGTGATCAATCTGTCGGTTCCCTGCAGTCAGGCTGAGATACACTTGGTGCAAAAATATCCCTAACAGTGAGCGGACCTGGATGTGTAGCTGAGATAAAAATGCAGTGAGGCAGGCATTAGTATTAAAATGTTTTCTGCCTCACCTGCTGTGACATTGAACCTCCAGGAGCCATCTGCTCCTGTTGTTTTATCTCTCATAGCAACCAGCACGGCCATAAGGATCCAGCAAACAAAGGCGGCAGAAACAAGCCGCTGAAGCAGAGGTGGCACTTCTTCACCCCAACCAGCCACATACAGAGATTAAAGGTACTTAAACCCAATGGAGCACTAGGGGTGAGGGGGATAAAACAATTCTCTTCTGCTGCTAATTATTTTGGAGACATTGTCAGATCAAGATTGTGCAAGTCAGGTCAATATCTACCACAAACATCAATTTAAAAAAAAACTTTGATGAGAGAGACAGGAGAGAGAGAGAAAAAAAAAAACACCTTTGAAGGTTTGAATGTCTCCGTCTCAAACTCTTCCTGGGGGATCCCGAGGCGTTCCCAAGCCAGCTGAGAAATATAATACCTCCATTGTGTAACAGATCCTCACAGAGAATTCAAATACATTTTTGATAATCTGCCTAAAATGGTAATAATGAGCATTTTATGCACATACACATCACAACCTGTGGATGTGGATGTAGTGGAGAAGTAAAAGAAAAAAGTACTGCCATAAGCTGTATTTAGAAAAATTAACAGATGACAAAAGTAGATGAACAGGAGACACACACACAGTGCACCCATATGTTCACTACCGGTGTTGTCATCCGCACCTGGAGAGATCCTTTAGGTCCAGAAGCATAGGCCGCACGATGCTGCCTCCACCACACCTAGGAACCGCCCTGGAATAGCAGCCACCAATGCAGACAACCGGTGCCACGAAGGTAGCCACATCTTTTGTACCAAGGTGGCATGTAGGTGTGTCCTCGGCCTTTTCCAGTTGCTGGGGAACTAAAAAAAATGAGGCACCCATGTGCTGGATCAAGCCCAAAGAAGCACAACATATGGCCAAAATGTCAGACAATGTTCCGTCATGATATTTCCAAGAGTTTCCCTCATACCAACAGTACCCAAGGATCCTCTTAAAAGACCTTGTACCAAAGAGAACCAGTTGTTGCCTTCAGTCACTGGGCAGCACCAAATCTTACAACCACACAGTTAATCAGGAAGCACCAGGACCTGAAAGACTCTGATCTTTGTTCCTCTACAAACATATTAGTATCTCCAAACACCTCCTTCAAACTCAACCTGGAGACCTGTGATGACGACATCGCATTTTGGTTAAAATGGGCATACTTTCTTGTCTTAAATAAAAACTGCATCTGCATGTGGTCCTGGGTATTGGGTATGATCGGTCTCCACTTTGTAGGTTTGGGGGTTAGAACTGGGGAGGGTCCAAATTTTGGTGACTGATCTGAAATTGATGCAACTGCTGAACAACTGGTCTTGTCTCTGGGTTATCCATTCAGGAAAGTCTCCACAGAATCTGACTTTTATTAATGCAGGGAGATCATTCCACAGAACAGGGGCACAATAAGACAAAGCTCTGTGACCCGCAGACTTTTTATTCACCCTAGGGACATAAAGTAGTCCTGCACCCTGAGAATGCAAAGCCCAGGGCGGTATGTATGGTTTAACTAGATCAGCTAAGTAGGGAGGTGCCAGTCCATGAACAATTTTATAGGCTAGTAGCAGAACCTTAAAATCTGATCTCATAGGGATGGGAAGCCAGTGAAGAGATGCCAAAATGGGCGCAATGAGGTCAAACTTTCTGCTTCGTGTCAAACGTCTGGTAGCAGATTTTGAACCAATTAAGAGATAAGACTTTATTGATCTCACAGTGGAGAAATTCACGTTACGTCAGCTCTTAAAAAATACACAAGATGGGTGCGAGTAGAGGAAAATGTGCATCAAACAGCCTGTGCAAGAATAAGCAATAATAGTAATACAATAAAATAAGAAAATGAGGTAGAAATAGAATATATATATAGACACACACACACACATATACGTATACACATGATTGGAATGGAATTGAAAAAAATAGGTGCATGTTATTTACAATATGTGAAGTGGAATTTAGATGTGATAAGGTGACATTAGTGCAGGGATTTGTAAACGAGTTGTTATTGCACATGATTTGTGGACATATTATTGCATGTGGTTATTTCACAGTGTTGTTATACAGCCTGACAGCAGCAGGGAGGACCGACCTGCAGTATCATTCCTTCTTGCACTGAGGGTGCCTCAGTCTGTCACTGAAGGAGCTGCTCAGCTCCACTACAGTCCGGTGCAGAGGGTGAGAGGAGTTGTCCATGATGTATTTGAACTTGGCTAACACCCTCCTCTCAGCCACCTCCTCCGTAGAGTCCAGAGGACAGCCCAGGACAGAGCTGGACTTCCTGACCAGCTTATTCAGTCTCTTTCTCTCCTGCTGTGTGCTGTCCGGGACACAACAGACGACAGCATAGAGGACAGCAGAGGCTACAACAGAGTCATAGAAGGTCTTAAGGTCTCAGTGTTGTGAGTCCAGTCCAGTTTGTTGTTGAGGTGAACACCCACGTATTTAAAACTGTCCACGGTCTCTATGTCCTCCCCCTGGATGTTCACCAGTGGGTGAGGTGGTGGCTTCCTCCTGAAGTCGATCACCATCTCCTTCGTCTTACTGGTGTTGAGACACAAGTGGTTGCGCTCACACCAGTCCACAAAGTCTGTGATGACCGACCGGTACTCCAGCTCGTTCCCCTTAGACACACAACCCACAATGGCAGAGTCATCAGAGAACTTCTGGAGATGGAAGCTGTCCGTGTTGTAGATGAAGTCCGAGGTGTAAAGGGTGAAGAGGAAAGTCGAGAGGATGGTGCCCTGGGGGGCCCAGGTGCTGCAACTTACCACCTCAGACTGACAGCCGCGCAGTTGCACATACTGGGGGCGGTCAATGAGGTAGTCGATGGTCCAGGCGGCAAGATGTCCATCCACACCTGAAAAAATATGGAACGCTTCACGAATTTGCGTGTTAAAGACCTCTAATGCTGGACTGTGGTAAACCAGAAAATAGAACATTGTAATAATCCAATCTGGAAGAGACAAATTATGAATCAGGGTCTCAGCATCAGCCACAGACAGGATGAGACGAATCTTCGCTATATTTTGCAGATGGAAGAAAGCAGTCCTCGTAATATGGAGGTCAAAGGACAATGTAGGAACAAAAATTACCCTAAAGTTCCTCAGTTTGTCAATATGATGTATGACACATGAGCCTAGGCTGGTGAAATTGATGCCAATGTCTCACTGGACCAAGAACCATCATTTCAGTCTTATCAAAGTTTAAAAATAGGAAGTTGCTAGACATCCAGCTTCTCACTGATGCAAGGCAATCTTCTAAGGATTTTATGTGGATGAGATTACCAGCAGTTATCAGCATGGACAACTGAGTATCATCAGCATAGCAGTGAGAGGCAATCCCAAAACGCCACAGTATATGCCCAAGGGGTGCTATATAAAGGGAGGAAAGCAGGAGGCCTAAGACAGATCCCTGTGAAACCCCAAATTTCATGTCACTATGGTTAGAGGTAGTGTTACTGTACAAAATGCAACGAGAATGACTGGTCAAGTATGACGTCAACCACACAAGGGCACTTCCAATGAGCCTAATATGATTCTTCAGCCTATCGAGTAGAATATGATGATCCACGGTATCAAATGCAGCACTGAGATCTAACAGCACCAGAACCGTAGTGATGTCCGAATCCATTGCAAGCAGATGATCATTCACCACTTTACTGAGAGCCGTCTCCATGGAATGATATTTTCTAAAAGCAGACTGCAGTGGCTCAAAGAGATTATTCTCAGTAAGATAGTCTATGAGCTGCCGTGACACCACTTTTTCCAGAATTTTAGATAAAAATTATAGATTTGATATCGGCCAATAGTTTTTCAATACACTAGGGTCAAGATTAGGTTTCTGAAGTAATGGTTTAATCACTGCAGATTTGAAACATTTAGGAACAGATCCAGAAGTTAATGAAAGATTAACAATTTCCAGCACAGTCGGCCCAAGAGTGGGCCACAGGTCCTTAAACAGTTTCCATGCTTGTAGCACAAAATATTAACTTGCTGTCTAATATATCCTCCATTTTATACATACTGCAGATTTCAATTTTAACGGACAAAATTTGCTGGTCCACCTGAATCCATTATATGCGAGTTTTACTGTATATGCTGGATTTTGAGCAGTTTGCTGTCATATTTCTTCACCATCCCTGTACACTCAGAGAGAGAGAGAAAACAAAACAAGCTAAATATTAAATGGTTCATTTTCCCGCTCATCAGTTTGGATTTATTTTGTGTGGATTTGCACGTGTGTGCACTGGCATTTTTCCATCATTCACGGGTGGCATCAGCTAAATCTGCAGGAAAAATGACATCACTTGACAATTAACACCTTTCACTGGACTTCCTGTGGCTGGAAAACAACTGACAGCCATGAAAAATAAAACAGATTTAAACAAACAAACAAAAAAAAAACATCACAGGGACTGAAAAAAAGTCACATGACTGTTATCCTGTTCCGAAAACTTTTTTTTTCCTTCTTTTGACCAGACTTTCACACGGTGCTCTGTTAGTCAAACTATGGATTATACAGTTAATGGAAAAAGGACAAAACTGTTGTGAATCCACAATGAACTTATACAACCCCTGGCAAAAATTATGGAATCACCGGCCTCGGAGGATGTTCATTCAGTTGTTTAATTTTGTAGAAAAAAAAAGCAGCTCACAGACATGACACAAAACTAAAGTTATTTCAAATGGCAACTTTCTGGATTTAAGAAACACTATAAAAAAAAAAAATCAAGAAAAAAAGATTGTGGCAGTCAGTAACGGTTACTTTTTTAGACCAAGCAGAGGAAAAAAAATATGGAATCACTCAATTCTGAGGAAAAAATTATGGAATCACCCTGTAAATTTTCATCCCCAAAACTAACACCTGCATCAAATCAAATCTGCTCATTAGTCTGCATCTAAAAAGGAGTGATCACACCTTGGAGAGCTGTTGCACCAAGTGGACTGACATGAATCATGGCTCCAACACGAGAGATGTCAATTGAAACAAAGGAGAGGATTATCAAACTCTTAAAAGAGGGTAAATCATCATGCAATGTTGCAAAAGATGTTGGTTGTTCACAGTCAGCTGTGTCTAAACTCTGGACCAAATACAAACAACATGAGAAGGTTGTTAAAGGCAAACATACTGGTAAACCAAGGAAGACATCAAAGCGTCAAGACAGAAAACTTAAAGCAATATGTCTCAAAAATCGAAAAATGCACAACAAAACAAATGAGGAACGAATGGGAGGAAACTGGAGTCAACGTCTGTGACCGAACTGTAAGAAACCGCCTAAAGGAAATGGGATTTATATACAGAAAAGCTAAACGAAAACCATCATTAACACCTAAACACAAAAAAAACAAGGTTACAATGGGCTAAGGAAAAGCAATCGTGGACTGTGGATGACTGGATGAAAGTCATATTCAGTGATGAATCTCGAATCTGCATTGGGCAAGGTGATGATGCTGGAACTTTTGTTTGGTGCCGTTCCAATGACATTTATAAAGATGACTGCCTGAAGAGAACATGTAAATTTCCACAGTCATTGATGATATGGGGCTGCATGTCAGGTAAAGGCACTGGGGAGATGGCTGTCATTACATCATCAATAAATGCACAAGTTTACGTTGATATTTTGGACAATTGAAAGGATGTTTGGGGATGATGAAATCATTTTTCAAGATGATAATGCATCTTGCCATAGAGCAAAAACTGCGAAAACATTCCTTGCAAAAAGACACATAGGGTCAATGTCATGGCACAGGGTCAATATCAACGAGCAGATCTGATTTGATGCAGGTGTTCGTTTTGGGGATGAAAATTTACAGGGTGATTCCATAATTTTTTCCTCAGAATTGAGTGATTCCATATTTTTTTCCTCTGCTTGGTCTAAAAAAGTAACCGTTACTGACTGCCATAATATTTTTTTTTTGATTTCTTATAGTGTTTCTTAAAGCCAGAAAGTTGCCATTTGAAATGACTTTAGTTTTGTGTCATGTCTGTGATCTGCTTTTTTTCTACAAAATTAAACAACTGAATGAACATCTTCCGAGGCCGGTGATTCCATAATTTTTGCCAGGGGTTGTACATGTAAGGTGTTTTTGTGCAGGTGCTGTCAGCTGCATGGCAGTGGGGGGAATGCATACGCACACATAATGTGACAAAGTTTTATTCGGCACACAAAATTCAAATACAAAAAAAAAAGAACAATTCCACAAACAAACAGACAAAACTAGTGAGTCCGAAAGGGTGTGGGCTGAAGCAAAGCTTATTAGCGCCCACCCCTGCTAGTACAAGTCCAACAATTCTAATCAGTCATATTTACATAAATATAAATTCACTACTACATGTCGACACACAGACATACACATCAATATACTATTCACTTATAATTATATTTATATAGTACCAGATCACAAGAAAGTCGAATCAAGGCACTTTACACCAGTAAGGACTAACCTTACCAACCCCCAGAGCGAGCACTAGGCAACTGTGGTGAGGAAAAACTCCCTATAAGGAAGAAACCTCAAGCAGACCAGGCTCTTGGGGGTGACCCTTTGCTTGGGCTGTGCCATATATACCTATATACATACGTATATATTTTACAAACATAAATATATACATACATATACACAGTCACTTATATACATATACACCTACCCATATCTATATATCTACATACACATATACATACCCACACATTCAAATATACAATAAGTCCCACTTATAAATTGAACATTCCATATAAATCAAATTATATTTGCTTCTTTATGATACTTAGACATAATGTTCTTTTTGAGTAGTTTCTTAAATCTCACTAAGGTACTACTCATTCTAACCTCTGTTGAACATTTGTTCCATTTCCTCACCCCAACCACAGACACACACCCTTTACATTTGTTCTTACTGGTGGTTTCATAAAAATTGCACAACCTCTTAAACTATATCTGGATTCCCTCAATTGGAACAGACTCTGGACATGTCTCGGTAAGGCTTGGTTTTTCGCTCGAAATAAAGTTTGAATTGTAACGTAATCGACCAAATCAATGAATTTTAATAAATTTAAAGACACAAATAGAGAATGAGTTGGTTCACGATATTGTTTATTGCAGATGATTCGTATGGCTCGTTTTTGCAAAAGGAATATTGGATTGGTATTTGATTTGTAAGTGTTTCCCCATGACTCAACACAATGTCATATATGGTACCATCAGCGAATGATATAAAGTAAGTAACCCTTCTTGCGGCAGTAGGTCTTTGGCTTTATACAAAATGGCTATAGTTTTTGACAATTTTGATTTCACATAATTTATATGTGGTTTCCAGCTAAGTTTATTATCAATTATAACACCTAAAAATGTATTCTCTGTTACTAACTCAATTTCATTATTGTTTATAGTTACATTTTTACATTTGGGTGCCTGTTTATTTCCAAATATAATACATTTAGTTTTCCCAAGGTTGAGTGACAACTTATTAGCGTCAAACAAAACCTTAAATTTTTCCAGTTCTTTCTCCACTATGTCCAGAAGCTGTTCAAGATTTTCACTGCTACAGAACACAGTTGTATCATCCACAAAAAGGACACATCTCAGTGAACTCGACACCCAACTTATATCATTTATATAGATTATAAACAACAAAGGACCCAGCACTGAGCCCTGCGGCACCCCACATGTGACATCCCTGAGTTCAGAATTTGTATTATTGAATTGAACATACTGAAATCTGCCTTGTAAATAACTAGCTATCCATTCATATGCCAGACCTCTGATTCCATATTTCTGCAGTTTACTTAATAGTATTCCATGGTTAATTGTGTCAAACGCTTTCTGTAAATAAAAAAAACACCTATTGTGTATTGTTTATTGTCAATTGCAGTTGCTATACTTTCCACAAAGTCCATCAAAGCATGTGATGTAGTTCGAGACCTTCTGAATCCATATTGTTCTTCACAAATGATGTTATGCTTCAGTAAATAATCATTTAATCTTTTAGCAAATATTTTTTCCAAAATTTTGGAAAATTGTGGCAGGAGTGATATAGGTCTATAATTAGAAAATGTGTGTTTGTCACCAGTTTTAAACAGAGGAATTACTTTGGCTATTTTCATTTGAGAAGGAAATTTACCAGTACTTAGTGACATATTGCAAATATAATTGAACGGTTTTACTATACAATCAACTTTTTTTAATAAAGCCATATCCAAATTATTAAAATCAGTCGATTTCTTACTTTTTGAACCATGAACCAGATCAAGTATTTCCCTTTCATGAGTACCACCAATGAACATTGAAACAGATTTGTTAAACGTTGAATTATTTACCCAGAAGTTATTAGTTGATGAATCAATTTTACTGGCAAGATTTTTACCCACATTAACAAAGTATTCATTAAAGTGTTCAGCAATAGACTCGTTATCAATCGTGATGTAGTTACTCTGAAAAAATGAAAGATAATCTCTAGTTACTCTATTCTTTTTTACTATTTCATTTAATATGTTCCATGTGTTTTTGATATTTCTATTTTTGACAAGTAACTCATGTTTTTTTACTGAGTCTCATGATATTGATTAACTTATTCTTATATGTTTTATACTTACTTTCAGCTTACTTAGTTCGTTCGTTCCTTTATATAGTACGTTTTTCTTTTTACATGCCCTCTGAAGTCCCTTAGTTATCCATGGTTTGTTGCTATATTGATTTCTATATATTTTGTCAACAAATGGACAGTGTTTATTATACAAACTGGAAAAAATGGAAATGAAAGCATCATATGACCTGTCAACATCAACAAAAACATCTGACCAATTCTGACTTGATAAATCCTCCCTTAAATTATCAATTGTTTCAGGTGTTACTTTTCTACTCATAAATTTGATATTGCTTCGATACATACAACAACCCTCCAATGCAAAGACTGAGAAAACTGGCAAGTGATCACTGATATCACTGACCAGTAGTCCCCCACTAAGATTACCGGATATAACGTTAGTTAAAATATTGTCAATGAGAGTTGTTGTATCCATAGTTATTCTGCTAGGATGAATGATGGTTGCAAACAGTCCTAAACAGTACAAGGTGTTTATAAATGAGGTAATTTGTGGATGATTGTGAGGGTTTAAAAAAATCTATATTGAAATCTCCACAGACAAATAAATGCTTATTTCTGTTGATTTTGTTGTACATTCCTAAGATAATGTCTTCAAAGGTGTCAATATTTGTCCCAGGAGCTCTGTAAATGCAACTAACAACTATGTTTTTGGAGTTTATAGATGTCATTTCTATGGTAACACATTCCATGATGTTGTCCACTGTAAATGACATGTTGTTAATGAGTTTACAGTTATAATCTGACCTTACAAACAATGCAACGCCTCCGCCCCTTCTCGTCTGCCTATTAACCAGAAACAATTCATAACCATCAAGATATACCAGATCTTTATTATCCTCATTTAACCATGTTTCTGAAATTGCAATAACTGAAAAACATTTTTTGGATGTTTTCAAACAATCATTAATAGTGGACAGATTACGAGAAAGACTTCTGCTGTTGAAATGTATAATTGAAAAATCTTCATCATTGATTTTATAATTTTTGAATTGTTCTTCTGTAAAATATTTGCACTGTCTCACAATATTCTCACTGAAAAAGGTATCAGGATCATTTTCAGATTCGAAGGGGTGGTTAGCAGAGTTATTATAATTAAATGTATCTAAACAGAGCTCCTGGACAGAAATAAACGGATCATTATCCTTAGTCATTATGTCTCTCTTGTCTCCGGGTGTAGATGATGTGGATGAGTGGGTTGCTCCAGTCTGCATCATGGTGCTGTGATGTGTTTGAGTCCTCATACCTATTGTTCATATTTGTCCAGCTCCTCGATGTTCCTTATTGCCATGACTTTTGCTTGTTCAGGTGATCCGTTTAGTTTGATGAATATTTTACAGTTTGAAGTCCATGTGTGCTGGATTTTTCCCTGTTTCTTTAAGAAGCGTGCTTTCCTGGCGATGTCGGCATTCCGTTTGGTGAGATGTTCATTGATGAATACGTTTGTCCCTTTCAGTTTTCTTCCTTGTTTTAACAGTGCTGTTTTGTGTTTTCTGTTGATGAATCTCATGATGACGGTTCGTTTATCACCGTCATTTCTCCGGGGCAGACGGTGGCACGCTTCAATGTTATTTAAATCCATTTCTATACCTTTAGATAGGAGGAAATCAGCAACCTGTTTCTCCACAGAGCTGACCTCCTGTTCACTGGGCTCCCCTCCGCTCTCATCTGTTACCGCCCGTGCGTAGGACCGTGGTTTGATGTGAAGACCTGTGATGATGACGTCGTTGATTCTGGTGTACTGCTCCAATTCAGCCACTCTATTTTCCAGCTGCACCAGATGCCGGTCTTTCTCGGCGTTCTGGAGCCGTAATGCCTTCACCTCCTCCACCAGATCCATGATTGATTTCTGTTGCTGCTTCACAACAGAAATCTCCTCTGATAGAAAGTCCAGAGATTTAATATTGTCACCTTCCTCCGCTGTCAGAACCTTCTTAGGCCCCATGGTCGGCTTATGAGCAGCTTGTCGATCGCCGATGTTAACAGCCTGCGTTGTTTGTCACCGGGATGGATCTGCACTGCGCTGGTGCCGCGCGGCCTCGGTGTTTCCGCGCTGATGGATCCGCGGTGGCTGCACAAGGCCTCGGGGAAGCGGCACGCGTGACGCGCGGCTTTAATAACGCAGCGCGCGGCCTCAGTGAATTCACCACGTTGGGCCTCGGACGTTGTTGCTGTCCAGTCGCGGGGCTAAGTTGCCGGTTGAGGTGGTATTCCCACTGTTCGGGTTGGCAAACACCAGCGTGGCAGATGGCAACTACAAACACCACCTCTGAAAACTCAGGTACAAACTTTTTGCAGCTCGCTCTGATGACACGCAGCTCTCTAGTTACGACACGCAGCTCTCAGCTGGTGACTTCATGCAAAACACTACAGCTGCAGTTGTATCATCAGTCTGTAGCCACAGTAGACATAGTGTGTCGGATCAAAAAATGATAAGAACTGAAGCAAATAAACACTGGTGTGGGAAATCCAGGAGGCTTTTGTTAATCAAAACTGAATGTGCACTATACAGAAATGTGGAATTTGGGGTGGGATTTGTTTAATATTTAGCTCATTTTGTTTCCCATGGCAACAGGTTTTTAGTTAGTTAGTGCTAGTTAACGAAGTTTGCGGACATCAGTTGACAGGAACTCATTTTGTGCATTATAAAAGGAACTTTATTTCTTAAAAAAAAAATCATGGCACACAGCTCCAATCATTGTGTGCCTGTTAGCTGTGATATTGAAATGATATTGCTCTTTTTTTCGAGTTCACATCCAAACTCAGGTCACTCTGGTCATGTTACAGTGGGCGATGTGCTGTTGCTATGGCAAAAACACTGCAGCCTTTTCACGCCCATCGGGCGGTCATAGGGTGGTCTATGAGGTGTTTTGTGTGGCCTTTGTGGTATTTGTGCGTCTTCCGGGCTTGGCGACTCTCCTGTGGAAATCAGGTGCAGCTTCATACTTCATGGTGGCCATTGCGATTGTGGCGGTTTGTGTGAGATTACCAAGATGACCTTGTAAGGTCCTGGTGGCAGCTGAGCACCTCTTTGGTATCATGCGGCGTTTGATATGATTTCATGGGTTTTAGCTACAACAATTCTGTCTTGTGTTGTTACCCTGGACTTCAGCGAAGTGGCGATAGCGGGGTGTTGTCAGTGGCGTGTGACAATACCCCGCTAATATTTTTTAGCTCCCCCTTTTGTCATCTAAACAGCCCTACAGTGCATCCAGAAAGTCTTCATAGTGCTTCACTTTTTCACATTATGTTACAACCTTATTTCAAAATGGAGTGCAGGAATTGAGTTCATAGCATTGCGTCTGCAGGGTTGCCACAGTTACTTTGAAAAAGAAATCCAATTACTGATTACTCCTTGAAAAAGTAACTTAGTTACTTTACTGATTACTCAATTGTAAAAGTAACTAAGTTAGATTACTAGTTACTTTCCCCAGCTGCCGACAACAACCCTCTGCCACCTCAACATGACAATGATACTTGTTTTGCCAAAACTCACTTTATAGTCACCCTTTTTTGACTTCATCCATCCATCCATCCATCCATCTTCATCCACTTTATCCGGAGTTGGGTCGCGGGGGCAGCAGCTCAAGCAAAGCCGCCCAGACCTCCCGATCCACACACACCTCCCCCAGCTCCTCCGGGGGAACCCCAAGGCGTTCCCAAGCCAGCCAAGAGATGTAGTCCCTCCAGCATGTCCTGGGTCTTCCCCGGGGCCTCCTCCCAATGGGACGTGCAAGGAACACCTCTTCAGCGAGGCGTCCAGGGGGCATCCGGAAAAGATGCCCGAGCCACCTCAACTGACTCCTTTCAACGTGGAGGAGCAGCGGCTCGACTCCGAGCTCCTCTCGAGTGACCGAGCTCCTCACCCTATCTCTAAGGGAGCGCCCAGCCACCCTGCGGCGGAAACTCATCTCGGCCGCTTGTACTCGCGACTTCAATGAAAATAAATACTTGTTTAATAAAAAGTAAAAGACAGACCTCTTTCTTGACCTCATATTTAACTGTTGACAGCACTGTAACAGTAAAACCTGCAATTTCTAACCTACATTGTTTATAAATGTAACTATTAAATCTAACATTTATATTCTCTCTAAACATTTTACTTGTCAAATTATTATTATTATTATTATTATTATTATACTTAGTATTAGTAGTTGTAGTAAAAAAAGAGACTTCAAAACTGGACCTTTAATCTAGGGGTGTTGGGGGGGGCACATCCTTACACAAAGAATGGATAACATTTATTTATGCAGAAAACATGACCAGATTTACAGGTAAGAAAATTTTATTGCGTTTTCACATCATGTGGTCCTCAGAAAGAGAGTTTAGGTGCATTTGAATGGAAAATAGTGTTAGTTGTTGACGCACCGCAGAGGATCAGCTGTTTTTAGCGAGCAGATACGGAGCGGCTCAGCTCAGAATTCTAAATAAAGGAGACAAAGCATAAAATGTCTTTGTAAAGCTCAGTGCAGGTGTGCTGTTGTCACTGTGCTTTAAGAGGTGAGGACAAGTCGTAGCTGTTGTTGTGTGGGCCGCCAGAAGAGGAGGTACTGCTGGCCCACCACCAGAGGGCGCCCTGTCTGGAGTGCGGGCTCCAGGCACCAGAGGGCGCAGCCGCCTCACAGGAGCAGCCAGGGTGACAGCTGTCACGCATCACCTGCAACAGCTGTTACCAATCATCTGATTGACAGGAGTATATCAGCAGGACGACGTCTCCATCTCTTTGCCGAGATATCGTTTCTACCTAGAAGGTAACATATCTCAGCTGACGGATTGTATCCTTTTGGATTTTGTGCGTTCTGGAGATTACTTTTCCAACGAGAGGTGGAGGTAGCTTTCCTACCGTTCGGATTCCTGGGTGCAAACGCGCCCTCCTTTAATTGTTCTTTGTTCCTCGCCAGCAGTACCAGGTCCGACACGCGGAGGCAGTGGCCACCTGGGAGTTCAGGACTTGGCGGCTCCAGTATTCCCGGGGTCTGGTGGCGGAGGAAACCGTGTGGTTCCGGTTCTACTTTGGAGAGGCGTCTCCTATCTTCGAGCCTGCCCACACGACACCTTTGTGAATTGACTTTTGTCCATTATTGTAATCTGTTGTGCACATTCACAACAGTAAAGTGTTGTTATTTGACCTATTCCATTGTCCGTTCATTTGCGCCCCCTGTTGTGGGTCCGTGTACTTACACTTTCCCAACAGCTGTTGCAGAAAACTGCGGATGAAAAGCTCACAGCTGCTTAAAGTGGGCAGTGCAGTCAAACCCCGACCCCCTGCCCACGGACCAAGTTTAATGCTGCTATCGACCCACGATCCAAAAATAATAGTAACGCACAGTGACTTGGAGAAGTAACTTTAATTTGATTAGTCATTTGGAAAGATTAACACGTTAGATTACTCATTACTAAAAAAGTGGCTAGATTAGAGTAACGTGTTACCGGCATCTTTGCGCCTCTATTGGTCTGTGTTGGGGTTCATTAGGTTGCTCTGCAGCTCCACTTTCACCAGCAAAACACACATACAAAACAAACAACAAAATATATATATATATTTGAATACTACTCACCAATGTGCAAATCACTTTGATGACTTCTTGTTTTCACATTATTAACCCTCTGGGGCCGACACCGGAAGACCAAGCTTTACTAAATTATGAAGAACTTTTTAATGATATGAGATAGAAACTTACTTTTTTTTTTTTGCTGAAAAGTTAACTCCGCGGACTTTCAAGCCAGCCATCGGCCATCTTTGTACTCCTCATAGAAGCTGTGTGATGACGTGCGCAATGTGAGTGTCCAATCGGAATTGGTTCACCGTCACATGGGTTTCCAAAAAACAATCGTAGGGCAGATTTACCTCATGTGAAAAGCCAAAGATCATTTTCAGGAGTGATGTGTTACTAGTTGGCCCGTTTGAATAGCCCCCTGGGTGCTCCAATGAGTACATACTATTAGTACATACTCAGTGTGCCCTGCGCCATTACACACAGCGATCAGTGAAAGCAGAGAGCCTCTCATGACAATCTCACGTGCTCAAACAAAGAGTGTGTAACTATCAGGATTGCTCCACTAGTTTGCATGTGAATGTTACTGGATAAATCTGTTGCATTCTCTGCGTAAAGCACTGTTTACCATATCAATGGACAACAAAACACAGACCATTTTGTATATATTGTTCAAAATGTGCATTTGTGTTTATTGTTTGAACCTTTTTGTTGTACAGTCTTTCAGACAAGACCTCAAATTACCTTTATAAAGTGTCAAAACAGTTTATTATAGTTTGCTGTGTGTTTTGAATAAATGTGTGTGGAAAATTATTTTTCGCTTTATTTTTTCCTTGCCTATTTTTGATTGTAAACCTTTATTACACTTATAAAACACAACAAAAAACATATATTCTGAAAGCACCAGTTGTCCTTAAAAAAAAGAGACATAAAACTTGATTGTGGGATGCAGGTAGAGCTGTTAACAGCAATAATAAAACATTTATGCCAGGCGAGTGAACTGTCCAACAAATGCCCTCAGACCCCAGACGGTTAACAGTTTCCCTGCATCACCTCTAAGTGTTGCCAAAAGAACAGTAGCTGTAGAAATGTGTGTACCCCAGCCATGAAGTTGGCGTGGGGCACCGCACATTTCCACGGTGCTTTCACTTTTGATATATGTGGACATTAATGTCCAGTTTTAGTGCGTATGCAGCCTTTGAACATGAGGCCCCTGGTGTGTCCTGTGTTATAGTATGGCTGTGAGACCTAAGGTGACAACTGGATGTCTTTGGTACTACACTCTTCACAGGATCCTTGGGTACTACTCAAAAGACTTTGTATGAAATAAGCAGTTCGTGAGGGAGCCTAAGATAAGGAATATCACTTGCATTGTGAGGAAACATCAGCTTCTACATTTTGGTCATGTGGCATGTGTCTCTATGGATTATCCAGCATGGAGGTGCCTGAGTGTCGAGGACCCCAGTGGAAAGAGAAAGCCAAGGGGGCACCTACGTTTCACCTGGCTGCAGCAAATAGATGGTTATTTTAGAGATGTAGGGATGGACCGGCTGTCTGCTTGGGTGGTTGCCAATAATGACCCACGCGTGGTTCTGTTGTATTGTGAACGCAGAGAGGCTTGACACACAGTCAATAACACATGTATATTTATACTGTGGTGTGAAAAGTGTGTAGGGTATAATCACTGTTGATGCTTTTCATCTTACTTATTTTTCTTTAGCATGGCCAAAGCAGATGGTCACCCCACTGTGTCTGGTCTGCTTTGTGTTTCTTCTTTTATTTATAATAATGTGCCCATTCTGGGGATGGGACTAAACCTTGCTCCTGTGGCGTCTTATGTCCACTTCTGTTGTGTCATGACGTATAAAAACTGAATCACCTGGACTGTATTGTGATTAACTTTTTAAACCAAGATTACAAGTAGATGCTGATTTTCAGGAATCAAAATGATACTACAAGTAACATAGTATTTAACGACAACCGCAAACTGAAAGTCGATTTTCAGCTGCATTATTCCGTTGAAGCAGATACATTTTTAAAATCATCTGATAATAAAAAGAACAAAAGGGAATCTTTCACTTTGGCAACATAGTGGCTGATTTGCGACAAATACAATCATGGTTTTTGTGGTTTTCTACACAGTGAAGCCGACTCTTTGATGTACTTTTCGTATCTGTTCTCTGTCTGTGTGTGTGTGGGGGGGGATAACTAGTTTCCACCACCAACGTACCAGTTCACAAATTACAGCTCCAGTTAAAGCGTCTGCATAATAAACGCCTCTGCCAAGCTGCAGTTAGCACCATAAAACTTCATTTCCTCGAGGACCAATAGGACTGACTTCAGCAATATAAAAATGCTTTGTCTCAGAAAATCCTGCAGGAAGGATATCAGCAGGTTTCACACATCAGCTGTGAGGTTTTGCAGCTTTTAGGTCCATATTGGATGCTGAGGCCCAAGAAGAAGAAGAAGAAAAAAATACGAGACCCATAAGGACGGTCCATCTGTCAGCAAACGAGCCGGAGCTGAGACACAGACAAAATGATTCAGTGGTAATGTAGTCACAGGTACAACAGATGTCGGCCAAGATCAGAACATTGTCACTGATGCGTGCCAACATCACCAGCATCCTGTGGCGGGGCCCTTATCTTCCATTCGAGTGCACAGAGGCCTGCTTGCAACAAATACGAGGTCTATTAGATAATAAACCGACCCTTTTATTTTTTATTTTAACTATATGGATCTGAATGACGTGCGATTACATCAATCATGCTTGAACCCTCGTGCGCATGCATGAGTTTTTTCACGCGTGTCGGTGACGTCATTTCCCTGTGGGCAGGCCTTGAGTGAGATGTGGTCCCGCCCTCTTGGCTGAATTCCTTTGTTTCACACGCTGCTCGAGACGGCGCGCGTTGCTTTATCAAAATTATTTCTGGACCTGTGAGGAATATCCGAGTGGACACTATTCGAGAAATTAAGCTTGTTTTTGGTGAAAAGTTTAACGGCTGATGAGAGATTATGGGGTGTTTCTGTCGCTGTAAGGACTTCCCACGGAGCAGGACGTCCTGCAGCACTTCCAGGCGCCGTCGTTGACCTGTTTTGACCTGAAAACATCCTAATTTAAGGCTTAATTCACCCAGGACGTCGTGAGAGAACAGAGAAGATTCAGAAGAGACCGGCATGAGGACTTTATGTGGACATTCCACTGTTTAAGGACATTTTGTAATGAAAGACGTGCGCGCAAATTTGTCGAGTCGTTTCCGTGATGACTCGGCAAATCTGTGTGCGCCGCGACAGGAAAAACACCTCCGTGTTGAAAACCATTTGTAAAATTCAGGCGGCTTTTGATGGCTTTCAACAAGTGAGTAACTGAGAAATTGTTTAACAGCTTGGGCATGTTCCAACTTGCCCGTTAAGGTTTGCAACGTAGGTGTTTTTCCTGTCGCGACCCCCCGCGGTCGGGTCCGGCCCGACATGCGACTCTGCCGCACGTTCTTTCATTACAAAATGTCCGTTAATGTCCGAATAAACTCCTCATGCCGACTTCTTCTGAAAGTTCTCTGACGACTTCCTGGGTCAACAGAGCCTGAAATGTGGAAGTTTTCAACTTGAAACGGCGAGACGCTGCCGCCTCGAAGCGCAGATCGCAGTCAGGCCCCGTGGGCCGTACTTACGGCGACACTACCAGACCAAAATCTCTCATCAGCTGTTAAAATTTTTACCGAAAACCAGCTGAATTTATCAAATGGTGTCCACTCAGTTGTGCCTTACAGTTTTGAAAAAATTTGATCAAACAAAGCAGCAGTCTGAGCCATTCCTAAACAATGGAAAAAAAAAAAAAAAAAAAAAGACGAGAGGGTGGGCGACTCCTCACTCAAAGACTGCCCACAGGCGAATGACGTAACCAACAGGCGTGAAAAAAACTCTTGCATGCCCACGAGGGTTCAAGCAGGTCTGATGTAATCACACATGATTCAAATCCATATGGTTTTTGAAAAAAAAAAAATAATAATAAGGTCGGATACTTTTCTAATAGACCTCGTACACGCGCACAGCGGGGAAACCTCCTACAGACACCCACACAGAAGCTCATTCCAAAAACAGTGTGAGACACAAACGGCACCAGAAGTGCAGCAAGAGGTGTCCCGCAGAGAGGAGAGAGACAAAAGGGGAGGTGGCAGGAGGAGGAAGGAGGAGATCAGATGCAACACAGAGAGAAGAAAGTGATGGATGAAAGAGAGAGAGGCTTTATCATCTCATAATCAGAACAAAGTATTGGTGGAGCCTTTTATGCATAGCAAAAAAACAGCAACAAAAAAAAAAAAACAAAGATTTGTCTTCCAAAAACAAAAGTTGCATTTGCTAACCTGTGAAATCTGGACTTTCGGCACGGGAACCAGCTGACCGGTCAGCGGAGATGATGCAGTGATGCATGAAAACTTATTACATGAAACATTTTCAAAGGCTTTACTTGGACTTGACTGACTGCCAACGCTGAGAGAGTCTCACTCAAACAGATGCAGCCGCACTTGGCACCCAAGCTCAAGGCAACTTTCACACCCCAGCAGAAGATGAGCAGCACAGATTTTTGGCGAAAATAAGAAATAGGCTAATGTGACAACTGAAGGCACAGAATTAGAACTTTACAAATTATCCTTCGATTCACTCCAGGTGCTTTGACACTTACCTGGACTTTATACTAAGAACGGTTGTCGTGCACTGGAGCTGCAACATCGCGTCCATTTCCTTCAAACCTGATAAGATCTTTGCATAAAAATCGTCACTGATGACTTGTGCCCAGAGGTTCAGGTTTGGCAGCACGCACTGGTGCCATGCATTGCCACAACCACCACACCACAGACCTGCCTCGGGTCCTCGATGGCAATCACCCAGTTGGACAAGTTGGACTCTCAAAAGTAACTATTTACAGCCCCAATTCCAATGAAGTTGGGACGTTGTGTGAAATGTAAATGAAAACAGAATACAACAATTTGCAAATCCTCTTCAATCTATATCCAATTGAATACACCACAAAGACAAGATATTTAATGTTCCAATTGATAGACTTTTTTGTTTTTGTGCAAATATTTGCTCATTTTGAAATGGATGCCTGCAACATGTTTCAAAAAAGCTGGGACAGGGGCAACAAAAGACTGGGAAAGTTGATGAATGCTCAAAGAACACCTGTTTAAAACACCCCACAGGTGAACAGGTTAATTGGAAACAGGTGAGTGCCATGATTGGGTATAAAAGGAGCATCCCCAAAAGGCTCAGCAAAGACGGGGCAAGGGTCACCACTTTATGAGCAACTGCATGAAAAAAAAAAAATAGTCCAACAGTTTAAGAACAATGTTTCTTAATGTTCAATTGCAATGAATTTAGGGATTCCATCATCTACAGTCCATAATATAATCAGAAGATTCAGAGAATCTGGAGAACTTTCTACACATAAGCGGCAAGGCCGAAAACCAACATTGAATGCTCGTGACCTTCGATCCCTCAGGCAGCACTGCATTAAAACTTACTTCATTGTGTAAAGGATCTTACCACGTGGGCTCAGGAACACTTCAGAAAACCATTCAGTTAACACAGTTTGTCGCTACATCAACAAAGTGCAAGTTAAAACTATCATGCAAAGCAAAAGCCATACATCAACAACATCCAGAAACACTGCCGCCTTCTCCGGGCCCGAGCTCATTTGAAATGGACAGACGTAAAGTAGACACGTGTGCTGTGGTCTGCTGAGTCCACATTTCAAATTGTTTTTGGAAATCATGGACATCGTTTCCTCTGGACAAAAGAGGAAAATCCAGATTGTTACCAGCGCTTGATTTAAAAGCCAGCATCTGTGATGGTATGGGGGTGTGTTAGTGACCATGGCATGGGCAACTTACACATCTATGATGGCACCATCAATGCTGAAAGGTACATCCAGGTTTTGGAGCAACACATGCTGCCATCCAAGCAACGTTTTTTTCAGGGACGTCCTTGCTTATTTCAACAAGACAATGCCAAGCCACATTCTGCACGTGTTACAACAGCGTTGCTTCATAGTAAAAGAGTGCGGGTATTAGACTGGCCTGCCCACAGTCCAGACCTGTCACCCATTGAAAATGTTTGGCACATTATGAAGCGCAAACTATGACAACAGAGATCCCGAACTGTTGAACAACTGAAGTTTTTCATGGATCAGTGGTATATAGAGACTCGTGTAGTACTCGTCAATGTCCACCACAAGCATGTCACACAACGCCTCATAGTTACCGGTTTTGGTCGTGTTCAAAACACTTGACACTCATCTTCACTCATCTCCCAGTCTCCCCTTACATGCTACGCAAGCTCCGCGCCATCTGTGTGAGATGCTGTAAAACACCAGGTTGTTCAGAAATTCAAAATCCACAATAAAATTTTTGGGAAAAAAAAAAAAGAGTCATTGTGTTGATGAAGCAGTATGCAGGACGCAGCGGGTGGCCCTGATGCCATGTTAAAATCACTGAAGGCCTCAATAGCATGTCAATAAAAGATGTGTTTTTTTCAACGATTTGTTTTTTTATGCGTTTTTTTTTTTCTTTTCTTTTTTTTCCCCTCAATGACTCCAAGTTTGTGGTGAAAGTGTTGAATTTGTTGTGAGATAATATGACAGTGACAATCATGGCTCCGAGTCTTCAGTGTCTAAGATGGAGAGACGTCTGAGAAGTACTTCTGACAGAGGTATTTGCTGATACCAGTACTGTTGCAGGAGAACAAAAGGTCCATCCTGGTGCTTCCAGTGAAACACAAGTGACCTAACAACACAACTGTCTTTGGTATTGGGCTACTCCAGAGACTCCTTGGGTAGTGTTGGAATGACTCTGTGCCAAATGAATGGCTACAGATTAGGGAGACTCTGCTGAGGCATCCTACTTACTGGTGTGGAACTTCAGCTGTCAAAGTTCTGAGCATGTGGCGGGCTTTTCTGCAGATGGAGTGGTCTGGATGGACCACTTGCCTATCTGGATGGTTGTCAACCAGGAACCAGTGCGGTACCATTATGTGGTGAATGCGGCACTACTGCATGCTACCTGACCTGGTCTGACCATTTTGCACCAATAATAATGGACTTTTGCATCTGGACCTGAAAAAATATGCTGTGATTCACTCCAGGTTGATTGACATCTGGACTTGGTTTCAAAAGCGGTTGTACTTTGGATCCGGATCTTTGCATAAAGATCATTATTGATCATTTGTACCCCAAGGCTGGGCAGTGTTTCAGGTTCATGGATTTTCTCCTGGACTTTCAGACCCCGCCCTCTTTAATATTGTGTACCATTAAAGTGGTCAAAATATACACGTTTTCGGCACGCTAATATACTGTAAGTCAGCAGATCTCTGACTAAAAAAAGAAAAAGATTTGAAATCAGATATCAGATGTGAGTTTAGCAGAACAAGATGGAAAATGTGCAGCTCTGGTGGCACTTGAAAACCAGGTTTGGAAACACTGACGCTGACAAAATGATTCACTGTTCTGAAACAGCGCTGATCTGCATCCTCAGTTCAATTCCCATCAGGCTGGAAAATCAAGATCCTTAAACCTCAAGTTACTCCCAGTGTTCAGACAGGCACCTCGCATGCAAGCACAGTGTGAGGGTGAATATGAGGCATCACTGAAACAAAAACTGAACCTCTGCAGTCCATCTCCCAAAAGCACACACTTAATACACAAACGTTCCCTTGAGGAATCAGTGTGCAGGGTCATGATTGAGGGAAAGCACACCACATGATGCATTACCTCACAATGCAAGGACGAAAACCACTCAGTGAAGACATGAGCACTGCCCAAGGACTCGTAGTTTCATAGCTCAGTAGTTTATTCAGATTTCACAAGCACAGTTAATACATCACTGATTTGAAAAAATGAAAGAAAGAACTGCTTCAAATTACCTTGAACATACACTCATAGCTTCATTGTCTTACCTTTCTTATGTGTTATTATATATACCTTTTTCTTGAGCTGCTTGGGTGGGTAGGGAGAGTTCCCATGGGATAAAAAAAAGCTTTCAACCTACCATCCCTGGTTCTCAAGACCAGGCACCTAAGTGGCTCCACTCTACTCTTTTCTATTCTCCTATATTACTCTTCCTTTTTAGATATACTGTTATATACTGGCATAGTTCCACCTTAGAATTGGAATATAATATATAAGATATACCTTACTGAATTTTCATATATAAAGACACACAGAGCAAACAGCTTAGTCCATATGGAGCTGGCCTGCCAAGCCTTCAAATCCTGCTCATCTGTCTCTGTCCTTTGGCATGATATTTTGTGTGCCGAGCCTCAGCCCACCCAGCCGTAAACAGGCACCAGGGAAGTAACCTGTGTTGGACTGACATCCCACCCAGGGGGAGTCGTAGATACTCATTGGCTTCACACAATGGAATCTGTAGATAAGCACCAATCCAGTGGGTCTCAGGGCCGAGGACTTAATAATATATATATATATATATATATATAAACAAACAACTACGTCAACAAATGAGTCTCCACTTTGAAATACTAAATGAAAACAACGGCTTCCGAAAATGATTCACACTTTAAAAGCACTTGAAACACTGAATGATCCAACTGTTTCAGAAAATTATTATTTTTCAATCACTCAAACCACCATAGTGACATATGGTGGAGGGACAACTAAAATGGTACAACTACTTCAAGAAATTATGTTGCAAAGCACAGAATGAATCAACTGTTTCAGAAAAAAGATAGTTTTGAAATGCTATGATAGTGACATCTAGTGGACAATTAGACCAACCAACCCCCCCACCCCCCAAAGCGGGCGAAAAACGAATTTCTGTCTACGCCCTTGGCATGATTGCAGGTTTGAAAACTGACTGAATGATGAAAATTCGTGTGATTTCATTCCAAATCGCACGCTTTCAGATGAAATGACACATATGTCTTCAGGTTATCTGATCATCGTCACATGCTTTGTTTGTGCCTGAGGAGGAACCACAGAAGGGTTCCCTCCACAGTTCCTCTGATCATATATTCCACAAAGTCATTTATCACTCGCTCATTAGCAACGATCACACACGCACGCCACAGAATTTCACTCTAATTGCACGATCTCACACTGAGGATCCAACTTTAATCTGCGGGTGTGTGCGCGCGCGTGCGTGCAGCAACGAGCTGTCAGTTCGAGATAATCGCTGCAATCATTAAGAATTCTTCTCAGCAGTCATTAAAAAAGCTCCTTTGTGTTGATGCGTTTTTACGCGTGGCAGGAAGCGCTGCAGACTCCAAACTTAAACCGATTATCCGCTTAAATGTCAAAATCGAATTTGCTTTTTTGTTGCAATCAGTCATGTCTGTGCTGACCTATCGCTGGCAGTGATCTCTTTAGATTAATCAGGTTATTAATTAACTTTTTCCTGCGTGTGTTTTGTTATCGCTTTACGGGGCGTCACGGATGCGTTTTTACGCACAGATGAGCCCCATTTTTGGTCTGGTGGTGGGACTCTGTCAGTTATAGATGCCAGTTTAAAAGCACTCAGTCTCTGCAGGATTGATAGTAAAGCAGAAGAACAGAAGCCCACCTGCGTGTCGTTGACGGTCCGCGGACCAGCTCCGGCTCTCCGCCTGCAGACGCTGTGCGCTCCGCTCGCCGTGCGCCCCGGGATGTGCCGAGCATCCGGACTCGGTCTCGCTTCTTATCAAGAGGAGAGACTCTCGATGCGCGCTCCCGATTTGCGCGCCCACGCCGCTATTGGCTGAGGTGAAACAGGTGGGATTACAATTGTAGACATGAGCTCAGCATCAGCACTTTTTGAGAGGAGAGAGACTGAAGGAGAGATGAAAAAGTGAAAAAAAAGAAAGAAAAATCATGTTTCTCTAACAGATGTTCCTCTTCACTACCACCTCAGATATCTGCAACATCTGTGCCCAAAAACTCTCCAAAATCTACTCACTGCTTTGGGGGTTTGCTCCAAGTTTCAAGCAGCAGGATTTCTGTGAAAAAATAAACAAACACCTTAAAAACTAGACGAGCACTCAGAAAATACTGCAACCAAACCGAACACAGCAATGACCTGCAGCAGCACAGAGGGTTATTTATTTATTTATTATGCGCAAATTATTAAAAAGTGCATTTCAAGTGTTACTCAGCTTTGGAAAAAAGGCATGTACCTTATAATGCAGTGAATGAATGAAACGATATGAATCGGACCTCCTCCTCTACCTTGTGAACACAACAACTCCAACACAATAAAAGCTATTGTCTTGTAAGCCTCAAAATTAAAAAGGGTGTTTAATGAGGATAAACTGGTTAAAAATTTGGTGATACACCATATCAATCCAAAAAGAAACTTTGTTTTGCTTATGTACTATCTGCACCTGCTGAACACTGCCACCTGTTGGATGGTTGGTGGATGCTAAATGAATTATGGATATTAGAAATAGGTGCGGTTCACGTTACTTGCATTGTGAAATTACATTTTTTAAATTATTTTCTTAATTTTCGAAACCCAAGCCTGGTGTCCAACAAGGACTCCACTGGTTGTTGTTTATTCCCACATACTGTATATGTACAACACACAGTGCAACTTGAAATGGCAACTGTTCCTTAAAAATCATAATTGCTTTCAAAAGAACCCACATACAAAATTCATGGATATTTTACACACTAAACATATACCTTTTGCCATGGCTAAACAAAAGGTGATGGCATCATAAACCTTCATTCAAATTTGTTGCTAGCCAAATTACAGATAAGCAGTTTCAAATGTAATAGGTGCTCCACATTACTATCACAGCCAACATCTATTTTACATTTTAAAGAGTTAGTGGCTTAATGGCATGAAGTGACACTCCCTCTGTGCTCTGAGCTTTTCTGTTGAATAGTGCACAACATTTTTGCAGTTGAGTCCTGCTCCGTGACAGTGTTGCCCCTCCTCATGTTCATGAAAAGACAGCAGTTCTCATTATTCACTTCATAGATGTTGGGGTGTTTTTTTTTTCATTCATAGATGTTGCTGTCGTCCGCCGTCCTTCGTAGTTGTCGGCGTCCGTTTGTTGCAGTATCTCAAAAACTGTCTGATAGCTTATTTCTAATTTGGCAATGGCAGAATATGGGTCATTGACACAGTTTCCATCTAAAATTCATATTCATAGATTTGTTTGTTTGGAAATGACGGCAATTTTTATGCCAAAAATAGCCATTGTGAGCACTTCAAGGCAATTTTCTCAAGAACTGTCTGCTAACTTTTTTTTTATTCAAATTTGTCAAGGGCGTAATATGGGTTGTTTACATATTTCACATGAAAAAATTATAGTCATAGATTTGTTCATTTAGAAATGGCAGCCATTTTTATGCCAAAAACAGCCAATTTGGGTATTTGAACCAGATTTTCCTCAAATACTGTCCATTAACTTTTCTTTAAATTTAACAAGGACACAATATTGGTCATTGACATCATTCCCGTCCCTAAATGAGTTGGGTAGATTCGTTCATTTGGAAATGGTGGCCATTTTTGTGCTGAAAATGGCCATTTTGCCTTGGGCTTTAATTGAGCCAGTAACCCACGGGGCCCTTGGCACTGTAATTTTTCAAGATGTTCAGCAATGCATTAAAAAAAAAGTCACATTTAGATGCTGAATGAATAAATTCCCTCTGACCAAGAACATGGTTCAAGAACCCACATACTTCTGTTTTTTCCAACATAGGCAATTGTTACACGTCTTCACGTCTTTGTTTATATCCTGTTTCTTTATATTTGCCCAGAGACGATCTTGTGCTTTGGTTGGATTTATTTCAGAATTGTGTGGTCATAAAATGTTGTGCTTGGGGTCATGTGGTTCCAGAGAAGGTCAGTTTCCTGTATCTACTATATATTGCCATTTTGTTGAGATATAAGGGCAATAAAACAAAGTGACAGATAAAGAGCACAGAAATAAGGCTTTTCCTTTCAGGTTGTATCACCTCAGTGTCTGTAAAGTATTTTTGACTACAAAATTTGTGTTTTTACACAATAGTGTGAAATAGTGTAATATAAAACACTTGCCGTTGCAAGTTTGGTTGGGTGCTGACCGCTGGTTTGCTGCATTTATCCTCGGCTGAAACAGCACTTCTTCCAGACTATTTATTCTGGATTTTCCCCAAAGTCAGTCACCAGAAAAGCAGCACTAAATCCATACTATGACCCTTTTGTCCGAGCGGTTGCACAGCCCTGTATTTGGAGAATAGGTTTTTTTTTTGTGTGTTTCGTTTTTTTGTACAAGTCACTTTAGGGAATCAGTTGACATTTAGAGTTTTATTCTGTTATTTTTGCTGCGTTCCTCCAAATTACTCGGCAGCGTTATTGAAACAGATGAACAAGCCTCGCACTCATGAGGAACGCAAACAATGCTGACAAGTCACAAGACTCTGCTGAAGGAAGATAACAGAGTCAAAGATATCGGTACAAAAAGAGTATTGAAGGCTTAAACCTCATCGTACAGCGTCGAGCGAAAGAATGGATTTGTTAAGAACCTAAAATAGGATAATTGATTTGTATTTGTAGCTTTGTACTTTCCATTATAATTTTTTTTTAAATTTTATTTTGGAAAAAGCACATTGAACAAGGATACAATAGTTTTCTTTCATCTCTCTATTTCCATGTCATTTTTGTGCTTCACATTTCTTCATGATATGAACAGAGCTGTAAGGAACAGGATGACATTTGAATGGGACCCCTGCTGCAGCTCAAGTCTGACACCCAAAAACCTTCTCAGAAATCATGATGGAAATGAGGCAGAGTGAGAATCAGTAACTATTCTTTAGTTTTGAAGAGATGGTCCATGAGTCAGGAAATTGTTGAAAGAAAAAGACATTTTGCCACTTTTTAGTGTTGTTCCAACAAACTTCACATTTTAATTCCAAGATTCTAGATCCACTCTTGAACTTGGATCAGGTGTCAGCCACCCTGTTCCTGAAGATCACCTGCCCTAAAACCAGATTCATGAAGGCTGCTGTTTCTTAGCACTTGATTGGTTGAGCACACCTGAATTAATTAGCAGTGGGTGGAGCCAGGAGAGTTGGAACATATGCAGGTCAGCTGATCTCCTGGTCACATGAGCTACAAGTAACAGCAAGGCACAGAGGCAAAGCGATGACTTGCCATTCATCTTCAGTCAGAGTGGGTGTTTTGCAGTGGCAAGAGACAACAGTCGCTTTGCCGCCAGCCAGGCGGGGCCAAAATATGCAAATACTGAGCGACACGACACTGCGGCTGCCAATCCAAGCGTACAGGCAATATGATGTCTCAAAACAAAATAATCCAAGATGGCAGAAAACGCTCCGAAACAGCTGTATTTCTGTATCAATCTCACTCACTCGCCTTCAACCGCTTACTCCAATTAAGGATCACCAGCGCGGTGGAGACCTTCCCAGCAGTCATAGGGCATGAGGCGGGGTACACCCTGGACAGGACACCCAGTGTGTCACAGGGCCACAAATAGACAAACACATTCACACCTTACGGACAATTTAAAGTTTCCAACTCACCTAACCTGCATGTCTTTGGACAGTCCAGTCTCACGCCATTTTTTTTGTGCCCCGTCACAAAAATGGGGCACATTTCTTCATGTGTTTTATTTAATTTACTATTCATCATTCTCTCCTTTCTTCTATCCCTAACCATAACGTAAGTGTCTCCTTTCCCCTCTCCTTAATGCACCAGACCCCCATCCTCCTGTATTTCATGCCCCATCACGAAAGCGCCCCATTTTTGTGATGATATCATAACTCATAGATTAATTCGGAGGGAACCCGGAGGGAACCCGGAGGGAACCCATGCAAACTCCACACAGAAAGGCTACAGGTGGGGATCGATCCCATGACCTTCTTGCTGTGAGGCAACAGTGCTGCCCCTGTATAAATCTAGGTTTACCATATATTTTGTAAAAGCTCGCAAGAAATTAAACACTTCTAAATCTTAAAAAAAAAACAAAAAAAAAAAAAAAACCAACTCTTTCTGTAACCAGATAACACCTCTAAAGGAATTTACCAAATATCTTCTGCAGATGTTAGCATGCACATCCTGGGAACGCCCATCAAGTGGCAAAGCCAACTGCTTGTCGTTGTCATTTGTCGTTAATGTGACTGTAGGGTAAATCAGATTTGTTATGGAATTTCATTGGAATTTTGTGGAGATTAATAAAACTACATTTTTGGAACATGCATGAACATTCCAATCAACGCCATGGCGGCCACCTTGGATTTGTAATAATGGCGGCTTAAATGGCTGTTTTTTCCAACATCTCAACTTCTGGATAAACTAGGATCTCAAGTCCATTCGCTAAAAAATACATTTTAAGAGCCCATTCAGTGTTGCTAATTACAAACTTACATTTATGGGTGACCATTTCAGATTTAGAGATGTGACTTTGCCCACATTTCCTTGCCTCGAAAATGTGCATTTACCCACGGAAATAAACATCCTATGGTCATATCTAGAAACAGCCATAATGAAAAACTACACTTTTACACAAAATTACAACAAAAGCTAGTCGGTGACGTTTGTTGGACAGACCTCTCTTAGCAGACACAGGCACTCTGTTGAGTGGCAGTGCCACCCTACTATTGATGAAATTGTTATTTACAGTAAAAGTGTAACATTTCAATACCACATCATGGAATGCTAACGCTTAACAAACACCAGACATGCAGTGTTAAGTTTCAACAATACTGGGTGTTGGGAATATTGTTTTACATCATAGTTAACTCACCTCTAATATTTTAACACTGATTTGGGTTGATAGTATTTACACTTGGACAGTTTTACAGCAACTAATAATTATTAGTTGGTAAAAAAAATATTTACTGCAAAATTAATTGTGTACATCTCAAAGTCTTATATAGGCCCTGAGCCCCATTGGTTCTAGTGTTTATCGCAGTATACTGTAGCATGAAGAGGATGAGAGTCTACGACTACTTCTGGAAGGGACACCAGTCTGAAGCAGGGTACTATCCCAGCCAAGACTATAGCGCCAATTTACAGCTGGGCAGACTGAGAGCATGCTGTTTAAATGTCTTGTCCAAGGACATGGACAGGTGGTGGCATAGTGACTCAAACCCAGGTCTATATATTGGAAGCTCAACTCTGTACCCCACTGAACTACCTGCTCCGTGTTGTGCCTCATAGGTTTTCCTTTTATGTGTCATACTTATTACATCATTCTCGATTCTGATTGGCTTTCTGTTGCTTGGTCAGTTGGCATCGTCGTGTTCTCCGAGTGCTATTCTAGTTTGTTTTGTAAAACAACAGAATACATCTTCCTGGACTCATGGCATTGATTTTTTTTTATTATTATTATTATTATTACAATTTGTAAAGCACATTAAGGCATTCCTGAGATTTTGGCCAGTAGAAATGAACTTATGTGTACATTAAAATGAACAATTTCAGTTCCAAAATCTGGAGTCATCAGGGCAACTATGACAAGTTCTAATTACACAGAAGAGCAGATCTTTGACAGTACTCAAAGCTCATTAAGGGTTCAGCTCCAAAGTGTTGAATTTAAAGCTCAAATGGTTGTTTGCTGTAAACAGAGTAATTATTATTTAAAGTTACTGCACTGCGTTTTCCCAGGGCCTGTTGGATCAGTGTCAAAAGTCTACAATGAGCGCTCCGTCTTGCTACAGCAGCAAAAAGAAGTCCACCGAGACCATTTGCTTTGGCCATAAAATGTATAATCACATACACACACAAAAAAACTTTGATAAGGAAGTTGTGTTACTTTGCTTCTGGTATCAGTGTGTGGAAGAAGACTGCAGCAAACGAAGACTGGTAGTCAAACCATGATACATCAGTAATGTCTCACATGGGAATTTTTCCAGTCTCTAAAACTAGTGGACGCTCAGAGTGAATACCTCTGCCAAGGCCGCAATTTCCCCACTGCCAATATATGCATTTTTATTTACATTTATAATCAAGCCTTCTTTCCTAAGAACTTACACATTTCAACACGCTTTACCTTTTCTTGTTCCCCCCTTTTTAATATTATTATATTTAAGTAAATATGGGAGGAGTGGGATACAATTAGTTATACCTAACAGCTAACATTAGCTTATCTAGCCGGCCTTAGCAACGTTCATCGTAGCTTACAAAATAGTTGGTTCCTTTGTGTTTGATAACAATCTTCTCCTGTGATATCTTATCCTTCTTATCTCTTATTACTTATATCATATATACCATTTTCTTGAGCTGCTTGGGTGGGTAGGGAGAGCTCCCATGGGATAAAAAAGCTTTTTAAACCTACCATCCCTGGTTCTCAAGACCAGGCACCTAAGTGGCTCTACTTTACTCTTCCTTTTTCAATATTTAGATATACCTTTGCATACTGGTATAGTTCCACCTTAGAAATGGAATATATAAGATATACCTTACTGAATTTTCATATGCTCATAAAATTTTAAATCAAGATCCAGTCATAACTTTTGGAGTTCAACGTTACTTTATCTCAAACATTCTACTGGATCTCGGCTCGAGAATATGTTCCTGATTGACTGAAAAATTCCATAAATTGTTTCCCAGTCATCTCCTCATAAAATGTTCTTCAAGTTCATTATTAATAATTTTTAATTTTTTGGATGCTCAATTCAAAATATGTTCTTGATCAAATTTAAAACAAAATCCCACCATTTCCTAGGACACTGTCCATCCTTCCTCTCACAACTTTGTGAGTTAAATGTGCCAAATGTTCTTCTGGATCTTGGTTCCAAAATATATTCCGGGTCACCGCCAAGACTGAATAATTCCACAGAACATTACTGATCTGCTCACCAAATGTCAATGAAATCTGTTGATTCCTTGATCCAGCAAACAGAAAAACACTGGAGAAAACATTACCTCCTTGGTGGAGGTAATTAGAAAAGCAATCAGAGCTTAAAGACAAGTTAAATACAGAAATGTTAAATGAAAGGCATCAAAGGGCTGATACACAAACCCTGCACTCCTCACCAATCAATCACAAATAAGATGCCGATCAATATAAGCTTGACATAATCTTTGTAATTCAATTTAACTTATTTCATTTATATAGCACCAAATCACAACGCTGCCTCAAGGTGCTTCACACAAGTAAACTATAACCTTACCAACCCCTAGAGCAAGCACACAGGCCACCGTGGTAAGGAAAAACTCCCTCTGATTTGAGGAAGAAACCTCAAGCAGACCAGACTCAAAGGGTGTGACCCTCTGCTTGGGCCATGCTGCAGACAATTGGCAATACAAATATACAGGAAATTTTGTGAGTCTGTGCTGGTGCACAGGACGGGAGGCCTGCAGACGAAGACACTCACTCCCCTGGATGGAGCCACACCTCAAACAACTTTGTAAATCAATTAGTTGTGGAGATTGCAGCAGGAAAAGTGTTTTTCGCAAAATATTTTGTTGATATTGACCTTCTGCCCGATCCTCTTCTAAAGCTAATCATCTCAAGATACCTGTTCAAATAATATTCACAACTGTAAGTTGTGCTTGTTAATAGAAATTGCTGTCTTTTCCGTCCGTCTGGCAAAACCTTCCTTAAAAACTCAAGAACCATAAAAACTCCCAAAATTTATATTTTTATACATCAATGCTGGGAGGTCAAGCAGCCAGTCCGCTCTGTGTCAGATCTCGGAAGCTACGCATTGTGGGACCTGGTTAGTATTTGGATGGGATACCTCCAGGCCACCGTATTCTGCAGGTAGAGGAGAGCTGACTACCAGAGAGAATGGAAAACAGAGGTAAGAAGAAAAAAAAAAGATAATTTCTCTTCACACCATAAGGTAGCTCAGTCTCACTTTTTTTTTTTTCCGTCCTCCCATCACAGAATGATTCAAATTTTCATGACAGGGTTTTTTTTTTTTTTACTCATTACTAACCTTAACCCTACTCTTACCCCCAACCCTAACCTCACCCTAACCCTAATTCCTCTAACCATAACTACCCCGACCCCCTGCTGCACTTTTAATTACATATACCCATCTCAGAATGAATTAGAATGAATTTGCGCTCCCCTGATGAAAATTATGCACTTTTCATGACAACACATATGACAAACCAATAGATTTATGTATATTTCGTGCTACTGAATCACGACAATCCGTGAGACTGGGTTGTATAAGGACCTGCTGGTCATTTCACTGGAGTCTTGCACAGGCAGACTTATGGTTATAATTTTAAACAAACTAATTCCGGACAAGTTATTGAAATTAACATCACGTCTGTTGTTTTACAAAGTGAAAATATCAGCTATATGTTTTACTTTTAAAGTAATGCACTAATTTTGAAGGTTTTACTGTTTTGACACACATCACATTGCATTATGGGTACATTAGTTTCCTGTCAGTGGTTGGCTGGTCAGTACAGTTACTGAGACATGTGGTGGGTTTTACAAATAAATCTGTATTTGTAAATATCTCGGGTTTTTTTTTTCATTTGAAAAAAAAAAAAAAGGCAATTTGAAAACTGAAAATTCTGTTTGTTAAGCCCTTCATCACTTTTAGCGAATGTGTGGCTGCTCCCCCTGCCATGAACACGGTTCAGCCACACATACATTTTGGATTTATCGGTTTAACTTTATAACTTTTGAGTTAGCGGATTAATGGTTATCAAAACTAACTTTTTGGTTGATTGTGCCCACCACTGCAAATACCAATGTGGTTCTGGTTATATCTGCTGTAGTGACCCCAAATAACCGGAAGGACACAACAGAGGTTAAAGCTCAGTGTGCATAACAAAAGAAATCAAATCATACATTTATAAGGCCCCGTTTAAAAAAAATAAAAACAAACAAAAAAACAGTTTATCATCCTTGCTCAAAGGCCAAAATCCGCACGCAACTTTTTTTTTTTGGCAAATTTCATTGACGGCGGTACAGCTGACGCAAAAACCGGCACGTCCGCTCAGTGGCGAGTATGTTTTGGCTGAAGACAGCTGAAGTTTATCAAGCTGGGCCCGGAATTTGCTGCTTGACAGTGGAGGTAGCTTGGACAACGGTTGCAAGAGGAGTTTTTCCTCAGGGAGTTGTAGCTCTGTGCACATTCAATTCTGTGTGCCTTCTGGCAAACTGTAGCTGAAATTTCACTTCTTTTGAAGAAAATCCTTCTCGTATCAGAGAAAACAAACAAACAAACAAAAAAATCCACCCTCTCTCTTTTTTTTTTTTTTAATGTGGCGTAAAAGCCTTCTTATTTTTTACCAAATTTTGGCTTTCAAGTAGTAAGTGTAACAGAAGCCCTGAAATGCTCACATCGCCCGCAAGATGGCGACAAAAGCTGCTCAAATATGCAGCAAGATCTTGTTTGTTCATTCGAGAAGTTCACTTATGGTGAAAATAAGAAGAGCTGACAGACACAAACAAATAAATAATCAATGGACACTTGTGTCCCTTGCCATTCCTACCACCTTTGGTGAAAACCTATCCAGCTGTCTTTTTTTAGTTATCTTGTTCGCAGTCAAGACACACAAGACTGACTGACAAAAGCCTGCTTCACCACGATGCAGGGTAAATATTAGAAAATGTCCCGGGTCCACCCCTTTCTGCAGACCGACTCTTATGTTTCACAGCTTCCATTTCAGGTTTGGAAACAACCTCCTCCCCAGTACCATTAAAAAAATATATATATCACCTCCTTCGTCCAAACACAGAATATCTCTGTTTGCTGGATCCTAACCAGTTACGCACAGACTCTGTTCAGACTCAATCTGGTTTGTTGGCTGTGGATCATAATCTAAAAAGATGTCGGCAGAAACACACTTTTGTGGATATAAAAAGAACCCGTAAACAATTCTAACTGTGAGCAGTTTTTAGAAACAGCACATGAGCACGTCATGAAAAACAGCAGGGTGTCTTTTGGAGGAGGGTTCTGGCAGCAGCCGGACCTCCTGCCAGGACGCCTCATGCATTATCATCTCACAGCTTCCCAGCAGGCATCAACCACTTCCCAGGATGCCGAGCTTTTACACAGCCAGGGGCAGGTTCAGTTTTAATATAGGGCAACTCTCAGCTACTCATTTTTCTGAACACGGCTGCTGCACCCAGACTCGCAAACACCCCTGGTACATCCAGAAAGACACAAACATGTGCGCGCGCACGCACACACACACACACACACACACACAAATGAATAAAATATACAGTTTTCAGTGTTTAATTCAAACTGATTGTCTGAAGTAATATACAGGAAAAAAAAAATTGTGCTTAAGTGACAACTGAGCTTCATAAATACACATCTGTATATCATGTATGTACAAATAATGCGAGAAGACGACACATCATCTAACTGTCGCGTTGGGAAATATTTTAAACACCAAGATGAGACTTTTTCCAAGCTGGATCCTGTCTTGAGTTCTGGTCATGACTTGGCTTACTGCATGATGAAAATGACCAATCACACAGTGTTGCGTGAAGTGTTACTGCCTTCAGTGCAAGCTGGTTTAGTGATGGATAGTCTGCATTACATGGAGAGATTGCGCAGCCAGTTTGATGACACCTGTCCACACAGTGCTTTGATCAAAGGCAGATCAAAGTGAAAAAACCTCCACCTCAAATCTGCAGTGTTACTTTTGACACCAAACACTCTTGAGGATAAGAGGTGTTATAAAAATCCAAAACCGCAGTGCAACACTGCCACCGTGTGGTTTATTGGGATCCAATTTTTTTTCCTCAACATTTTATCATAAAGTGCTGCTTCTTGATCTGATCCATTCTTCTGATGCAACTTTAACAGCTACATAAGAGCTGCAACAAACTACTTTCATTATCGATGTGTCCTTTTGAATGACTATTAGCAAACAGTGAAAAATGCCGAGGTTCCCAGAGAAATGCTACAACTTCAGATGTCCCATTTTGTCCAACCACCATTGAATTTCTAGTGGAAAAAGAGGTCATCATAATGTTACATAAATGACACGTTTGAAATAGTCATCAGCAGTTACTTTGGTTCTTAGTTTAAGTAATTAACTGAGCTTCTCTTTCAGTACAGATATGATGTTCTGCAAAGGAAAACAGTTATTAAATTGTACATTTACCCCAAACAATTTCCTAGTCAGGTCCACATGTATTTGGAGTGACTTTTTTGGGGGGACTGGAGTTGAGGTAAAACAACCAAGATGTGCTTATAGTGTCGCGTTTCAGCTTTAATTCAAGGGGCTGAACCAAAATAATGCATTAAATATGTATTACAGCCTTTTTAATGTACAGTGCCTTTGTTTATAGAAGTAATCTTACCAATTAAAGGATTGTGTCAAATACAAACTCAGTGACTTTGAAAAGATCATGCATCATCCCCTGACTTGTATAAAGAAAAGTGGCTGCAAAAGTGATCATATGTATTAACAGCAATCCTTATAATTACTTTGTCCATTAATTATGGGCTCTGAAAACAGAGGAACTGTGTATAAAAACTGTTATTAAAAAACTGAATACAGCTGCAGCAGTTAATCTAGTGTTAAATTAATTTAAAGCTATTTTGTTTATTTATTCATTGCATTTCGTGATGTATTTTGTTTGAGTCTTTTTCATTGTAAAAATATTCTCTAATTTCAGCTTCTTAAACGTGAATATTGTCTGGGTTTATATATATATATATATATATATATATATATATATATATATATACACACACACACACACTCAAAAATATAAACGCAACACTTTTGGTTTTGCTCCCATTTTGTATGAGATGAACTCAAAGATCTAAAACTTTTTCCACATACAAAATATCACCATTTCCCTCAAATATTGTTCACAAACCAGTCTAAATCTGTGATAGTGAGCACTTCTCCTTTGCTGAGATAATCCATCCCACCTCACAGGTGTGCCATATCAAGATGCTGATTGGACACCATGATTAATGCACAGGTGTGCCTTAGACTGTCCACAATAAAAGGCCACTCTGAAAGGTGCAGTTTTGTTTTATTGGGGGGGATACCAGTCAGTATCTGGTGTGACCACCATTTGCCTCATGCAGTGCAACACATCTTCTTTGCATAGAGTTGATCAGGTTGTCAAATGTGGCCTGTGGAATGTTGGTCCACTCCTCTTCAATGGCTGTGCAAAGTTGCTGGATATTGGCAGGAACTGGTACACGCTGTCGTATACGCCGGTCCAGAGCATCCCAAACATGCTCAATGGGTGACATGTCCGGTGAGTATGCCGGCCATGCAAGAACTGGGACATTTTCAGCTTCCAAGAATTGTGTACAGATCCTTGCAACATGGGGCCGTGCATTATCCTGCTGTAACATGAGGTGATGTTCTTGGATGTATGGCACAACAATGGGCCTCAGGATCTCGTCACGGTATCTCTGTGCACTCAAAATGGCATCAATAAAATGCACCTGTGTTCTTCGTCCATAACAGACGCCTGCCCATACCATAACCCCACCGCCACCATGGGCCACTCGATCCACAACATTGACATCAGAAAACCGCTCACCCACACGACGCCACACACGCTGTCTGCCATCTGCCCTGGACAGTGTGAACCAGAATTCATCCGTGAAGAGAACACCTCTTCAACGTGCCAAACGCCAGCGAATGTGAGCATTTGCCCACTCAAGTCGGTTACGACGACGAACTGGAGTCAGGTCGAGACCCTGATGAGGACGACGAGCATGCAGATGAGCTTCCCTGAGACGGTTTCTGACAGTTTGTGCAGAAATTCTTTGGTTATGCAAACCGAATGTTTCAGCAGCTGTCCGAGTGGCTGGTCTCAAACGATCATGGAGGTGAACATGCTGGATGTGGAGGTCCTGGGCTGGTGTGGTTACACGTGATCTGCGGTTGTGAGGCTGGTTGGATGTACTGCCTAATTCCCTGAAACGCCTTTGGAGAGGGCTTATGGTAGAGAAATTAACATTCAATACACGAGCAACAGCTCTGGTTGACATTCCTGCTGTCAGCATGCCAATTGCACGCTCCCTCAAATCTTGCAACATCTGTGGCATTGTGCTGTGTGATAAAACTGCACCTTTCAGAGTGGCCTTTTATTGTGGACAGTCTAAGGCACACCTGTGCACTAATCATGGTGTCTAATCAGCATCTTGATATGGCACACGTGAGGTGGGATGGATTATCTCAGCAAAGGAGAAGTGCTCACTATCACAGATTTAGACTGGTTTGTGAACAATATTTGAGGGAAATGGCGATATTGTGTATGTGGAAAAAGTTTTAGATCTTTGAGTTCATCTCATACAAAATGGGAGCAAAACCAAAAGTGTTGCATTTATATTTTTTGTTGAGTGTGTATATATATATATATATATATATATATATATATATATATATATATATAAACATTTTCTAACATTATAGGGTTCAAACAGCTAATGGATTAATAAACAGATTAACTGATAATGAAAATAATTGTTCCTTACAGCCCTTTGAAATATAATGGAATTCATTTTTTGGTCATTTTGTGTCTCAGGAAAAGCAAAGCTCTGTGCAACATTTTCTTTTTGGCACTTTGCATGCTTTATGCTGGGATTTCTTAAAAAAAAAAAAAAAAAAGATACTTGGATGCAAGGTTGAAAGTTACTGGTAGAATTTGTGGTTGTGAGCAATATCAATAGACCAATAATATTAAATAACAGATTAATCGATTACAAAACAAACAAAAAAAAAAAAACTTAATTGTAGCCCTAATAATTAATGCAGTATTTGTGACACACCCCTTTAAAGCTCATGTCATAATGACATGTGCACATTTAATTTAAACTCTATGTAGTCCATTGGCCAAACAGGTTTTCATTCTGTATCACTTAAAGGAGACTAAACAGCACTTACAATCCAGCCTCAGTATACCACTGCCTACACAAACATATTGTGGCAATCCCAGGGTGGTAGCTATAGCGAGGTAAGGGCTAATTAAGACCTGCACAAGGGTCAAAATTTAAAAATGCTCCAATCATATTGAAAAGTATTCCACATTATTTGATCATACCAATTCCAAAATGACTGAAGGTTATGGGCTAAAAACAGCAAAAATTTCAGTTTGCACAGTGATCAAAAGTTAAAGTTTCTAGGTAAAAGGTAATGAAAATTATTGGTCGAGTGAACAGGGTTAGGTTCCACGCCCCTGCAACGTCCAAAGCCACGCCCCCACAAACGTGAACACGCATGTGACTGTGGGACTCAGCGGGGCAGAGGATCTTTGTCATGGCTAAAAATAACATACAGAGAAGCTAACGTTAGATTTTGGGCTAATGCGAGCTACCAAAGTAGCCACGTTGGTAAATCTTATATGAAAATAACAAATCCCCCCTAAGCAAAGGTAACTGCCTGTCCAACAAAAAGAGAGCAACCTCTATGTTACTTTTAGGCCCTTCAGATGCCTCAGTTTTTTCCACCAAGAAAATGCCACACTGATGTTGACTCTCGTCTGACCTCTTGCTTTATCCTGAGCCTTTATCATTGCAGCCTTTTCTGCCTCCGGCTTTCTATCGGGGTGAGCCGTGGTGGAAGTGGTAGTTTCGGCTGTATTCCCTCTGCCATTGTACCGAACACCCCTTTCACACCGGGCCTGCTTTGAGTTGCTTCATGCGGCATCATGAAGACGCAGGAATGTCTGCGTCAGGTGCAGGGGGGCAGAGAGGAGGTGAGGACGCAGAGGAAGATCTGCAACCAGACTGTGCACTCTGATTTCTCTTCTAGTTTATATTTGTTCTTGTGCAGGGCTGCGCTCTGATTTCTGTTATATCTTTCTTCCTTTGACCGCAAGCTGCGTGCGCACGTGAACGAACCGTCCGTGAGTAAATGTGGAGATGTCTACAGTTATACTTGATGTGGACATGTCCTGTCTCTGGCAATCAGTCTGTGAGAAGGACTTTTCTGGACTTTATTTAACACAATTATGAGAGAGTTTGAGGGGAGAGCAAGGAACTGCAGCAGCAGACAGTTTTTTTTAATTTCTTTTAATTGTTCACATGTGCGCGTGCGAATGAACTGTCCGTGAGTGGACTCGAGATGTCCAGATTTTTTACTGGATGTGGACATGTCCTGTCTCTGGCAATCAGTCTGTGAGCAGGACTTTTATGGACTTTATTTAAACAGTTGTGATTGAACTTAAGAGCGAGTAGCTGCAGCAGCAGCCAGGCTGAGCATTTTTTTTCCTGTGCTCTTTGAGCGTGTAGTTTTATTGCATTGTGTACACAGTATAAAAACAATCCTGCGTGATTTATACTTCGGGAACAATGGAACACAGCAGGAATTATAATTTGGCGTCAGGTAACGTTGTATTGTGAGGGGGTGGCTTCCAGTCACATTGGGTACCATTGCTTTGCCCTGACTTGTGTTGAAACCTCTTCCTTTCTGCATCCTGCGCTCGACGTAGAAAAAATTAAATGTTTAATTTTTGGTGTCAGCCCCATTTGTCCTTTGCATCCGTCACAGTGTTCTGGCATTGAGCTACATCATCTAGGCACTAGGTTGCATCCACGTGGCGTCGTCATGACGCCGCACGACGCAACTCGAAGCGGGCCCAGTCGTTACATTGCTACAGACGTCTGATTTTTTTTAGTTCCTTTTTCTGAATACATAATGTATTGACGACTGCTAGGATAGATGGACCATTTCACCCAATATAACAAAAAGTGTTTCTGAACACTTAATTATCACATTACAGGGTCATGTGTCATAGAATTCAATGGACGCTGAGCTTGTTTGACCTTTACTTTGGAGACAGAGCGTTCAGAAAAGTCAAAACTATTCCATTTATTAATCCCATTAGCTCAACCCATAATATGCACCACTTTTTAAATCAGACTAAGGTGGTGATGCACACAGACAAAAACTGTCGTTCAAATGCCTGTGGACCTGACTGTGTGCATCAGCCACACAAGTCAGTAGTTGGTGTCAGCAGGCAGAAACAGCTGCACACTGCAGATTAATATTTGTGTAAAAGGTTGGTTAAACTCCTGAGTATCAGAAAGTGACGTCAGTGAAGGGAATCACATCCTAGTTTGATAAAAAAAAAGAAACTCCGTTAATTTGAAGCTATTAATAAAAAAAAGAAAAAAAAAAACCAAACATTTGTGCCAATAGGAATCAGAAAACTACTGTGAGTAAATGATGTTTCCATCTCACCAGCCTGAAGGCACATTAAGTACACTTTTTGTGTGTGTTACTGGAGAACGCTTACACATAAATATATGTTTAGTTTGTGTGTGTGCACAAGCAAGTGTCTATAACATGTCAACGATTGGAGCACTTTATTCCCTCTTTATATATAAATTTGTTTGGGACCCTTTTAACATTTGTCTCAATCGTTATAAGAAAGAGTGCTGAATGTTATCAGAAAATGATTCAGATCAGGAAGTTGCAATAATGGCTGCAACTGATGATTGTACAGTGACCTGTAAGAAAAAAAAAAGCAAAGTGAATTATCTCTATGAAACCAAAAATTGCCAACAACATTTTCAAATATAAAGTTAACTACCGCGGTCAGGTGCACCCATATTTCCAGAACCAGTCATTTTATGTGGCGGCACGAAACGATGGTCGTCCTTACATTCTGAGCACCCAACCAGCTCCATTCTGGTTGCTCGACCCCGACGTTGCGTCCAGCTCATGTTTGACTTCTCCGTGATCACGATGGCGTCAGCGCCGCAGAGTCCTGGCTGGGTTTTCCGGGCGGCACCTCGTATTTGAAGACGACACTGAAGAGTTTTCCTCCCAGCCGGTCAGCCAACCATGAGTTCTTGATGACAGCCATTTTTAAGCTTTCGCAGCTGAAGGCGGCGTAGTAGTTGGTGTGAATGGCTCGACCCATGCCTTCGATGACAACCAGGTCGGTTTGCCGCTCCCGCACCACCATCGCCAGCACTTTGTCTAGGCGGCTGAGGAAGAGACCAACACAGCTCACGTTCACATCTAAAACACTTTGGCATTGGGACATTACCCCCATGTGTTGCATCCATCTGTGGAAGCTGAGAGAAAACATTCCACACTAATGTGGGAAACAAAATTAATAAAAAGGTGTCCAACATACTGATGTACAGTCAGGCTCATCAGCAAATCGGACAGTCGAAACTGTTCTATTTCTGCCTTTGTACAACACCACAACTGAGTGGAACTCAATCAAGATGTGCAGGTCGTCAATTCAAGTAGATTTCCAAAAATATTGCCTCAACTGTTTAAAAATTACACACATTTGCATGCATGGTGCCTTAAATTTAATCCCTATGAGTAATTGGAATTTTTTTTTTTTTTTTGACATGTCAGGGGTTTGGACACGTGAACATTGAATACATTTTGGACTTCAGTTAAATCAAGCATTAAGAAACACAAACAGTTCAGTACCAAATGAAAAAAAAATGTGTTTAGTAGGCAGTTTTCAAAAAAAATGAGTGACCATGTTAGAAGACTAGTGAGGGAAGCCACCAAGACAATGACTGAGGAGTTATAAGCTTTTGTGGCTGCGACTGGAGGAAATATGTGGAGTGCAACTTTTGATTGTTGCATCAACAGCTGCAGCTTCGTGGTGGAGTGAGAGAGGCAAGACTTAATGCAAGAACACATATCCAGTCTTACCTTGTGTCTCTGTCAAGCTTGCTGAAAATTTCACCTTTAGTTTTTTTTTTTTTTTGGCTAAAGTTTGCCAAAAGGCATGTAGGAGACACAAGCCTCCACTTGAGGTTTTCTTGTATAGTGGTAACACAGGAATAAGGCCACTTATCTCATTTTTCATTAACATCCAATTAAATTGTAAAATGACCAACCTCAGATCCAGACAAGGAGAACTGGACCCACTCTGAACCAATGTCAACCTCTCTTCTCTCAGGCCTGCCCTGCAAAACAAGCTACACGTCAGTGGACACGTTTACTTATTGGAGACAGAGAAAGAAGACAGAAAGCGAAAGGAAAAAAAATGAATTCCATTCATCACATTTGACAAAAATACACTCATGTTATTCCCTATCAATTTGTTTTGCCCAACAAACAGAACACATTATCTGTGAAGTCAACAAATTTTGTCAAAGTTTCTCAAAAATACCCACTCAATGACAGGATCCATGGCGGCAATTCTTTCCGTCAGTATCTGAAGTTCACCATTGGTTACGTCGTTCAAAGCTGGACCCGAGTTGCTGGCCAAAACAACCTGAAAATCGTGACGGATGAGTTGCGGCAACAGTTGATCAAAGCTGATGTTTTATAAGATTTTTACATGTAACTGCGTCATTACAGTTCCTTACTTCTGTTCCTCGAAAGAGAAGCTCTCTGACAAAAGGCATCACTCCTAGAATGATGTCTACTCCACTATTATCTACGAAAAACAAGGCACACTTATGAGGGGGACCCTGCAAGAGAAAACCAAGATGGATTGTATTCAAGTACTAATCATTGTGAACACATAACACAAAAACAAGTTCGTGGAATTTTACGTGAGCCAAAAAAGTTATCTAGGTTTCCCGTTTCAGCTTGACCAAGACAGGATGGTGGCTGTTGCTGACAGCAGCTGGGAAAAATCTATGATAACGGAAGTGCAATGACAGCAAAATTTGGCCATATTTGAGCTTACCATTAAAAATTTACTCCAATTGTAATTCCGTTACCATAGAATTGTTGCCCACCTGTGTTTGTTTCCTGCTGAAGGGGTGTGCTGTGTCAAATACAGCCCGTGTGCACTAACAGCAACATCAAATTATCTGAAAAAACTCTCACTAACAACAAACTAGATATAAAATCAAGGAAACTCTCAAACCTTTAGTCTCCAAAGCCACTGGTCATATGAATCAACCAGCCACGGCCGCTCTGTGGGAGAGAAGAGTTACAAAACCAGTTTTAGGCTAAAAATTTGTTCTGAACATGCATTTCAACAAAAGTTACTCAATTTGTTAAAATGTGTGGCAGCAATGATGCAAGAGAAACACTCATACCTTCCAACTGCCTTTTCGCCTCCTCAAACCCAAACTCTGGATCAGATTCTAGAACACTGAAAGACAAGCACAAATTGTGTGCAAAACACTGATCAGTGCCAAATGATAGAAGATAAGTTTTCCAAAATGTTCTTTACCAGCCATTATAGTACAAGTACATACATATACATATATACATACACTTTGTTACATGTATAAAACGGACAAAATGCATTATATGTATGTAACGGACTAGTTACAGCCAGGAGGCACCAAAGGATCTACGGAGAATCCCCAGCACCAATTAGGCCTAGGCATTTCCTTGATTAAAAGCCTGACCTTGAATCAGGACAAAGAACAAAACAAAAAAAAAGCCTGCCTTAAATAAGCACCGGACATTATGTGCATTAAAAAGGATTACATTTAGTTGAGTCACTTTTTTTTCCCCAAGTCAGCTGCAAAGTGGTACCTTAAAATCCTAAAGCCTGATTTATGCTTCTCCAGCTTTGTAACTCCACGGCCATGCAATGATGTTTCCAACTCTGTGAAGCTGGTCATATTTGCGGACTTTTCTGCCAAACATATTTGATCCATGATCAAAATCTAATCAGTGTGTGCACTGCAAATTAAAATATGATGGGAGAGGAAGGAGTGAAAACGTAAAAATGAAATCGCAGCCTTTTGCGGTCTCAGTCATTTAGCAGGTGCACGTCAGGGAGAGGGTTCACAGCCAAGCAGAGGACTGCGATTTAAAGTGGTTTGGTTCCTCACACCCAGGGATGTGTGTGTGTGTGTGAAACTTAACACCTTATTACAGCACAGGCAACGGGCAGCATTTTGTAAATAATTACTGGCCTTGCCTCGTTTAGGTCCTGTGTCTGAGCACGGCTGAAAGAAAAAAAAAAAAAAAAAAAGCCGGTCTTTTAATCACGGGAAATATGATACAGCTGAACTTCATTTCGTACCTCTGTTACTGGGCATGTCTACTCTAGACTATTGTGTCTGGTACAGTAGCATGATCAATCAATCAATCAACTTTTTTCTTATATAGCGCCAAATCACAACAAACAGTTGCCCCAAGGCGCTCCATATTGTAAGGCAAGGCCATACAATAATTATGAAAAACCCCAACGGTCAAAACGACCCCCTATGAGCAAGCACTTGGCAACAGTGGGAAGGAAAAACTCCCTTTTAACAGGAAGAAACCTCCAGCAGAACCAGGCTCAGGGAGGGGCAGTCTTCTGCTGAGACTGGTTGGGGCTGAGGGAAAAAAAACAGGAAAAAGACATGCCGTGCAGGGGGGCAGAGATCGATCACTAATGATTAAATGCAGAGTGATGCATACGGAGCAAAAAGAGAAAGAAACAGTGCATCATGGGAACCCCCCCAAAATCTACGTCTAAAGCAGCATAACCAAGGGATGGTCCAGGGTCACCCGATCCAGCCCTAACTATAAGCCTTAGCGAAAAGGAAGCCTAATCTTAAAAGTAGAGAGGGTATCTGTCTCCCTGATCTGAATTGGGAGCTGGTTCCACAGGAGAGGAGCCTGAAAGCTGAAGGCTCTGCCTCCCATTCTACTCTTACAAACCCTAGGAACTACAAGTAAGCCCGCAGTCTGAGAGCGAAGCGCTCTAATGGGGTAATATGGTACTACGAGGTCCCTAAGATAAGATGGGACCTGATTATTCAAAACCTTATAAGTAAGAAGAAGAATTTTAAATTCTATTCTAGAATTAACAGGAAGCCAATGAAGAGAGGCCAACACGGGTGAGATATGCTCTCTCCTGCTAGTCCCCGTCAGTACTCTAGCTGCAGCATTCTGAACCAACTGAAGGCTTTTTAGGGAACTTTTAGGACAACCTGATAATAATGAATTACAATAGTCCAGCCTAGAGGAAATAAATGCATGAATTAGTTTTTCAGCATCACTCTGAGACAAGACCTTTCTGATTTTAGAGAGATTGCGTAAATGCAAAAAGGCAGTCCTACATATTTGTTTAATATGCGCTTTGAATGACATATCCTGATCAAAAATGACTCCAAGATTTCTCACAGTATTACTAGAGATCAGGGAAATGCCATCCAGAGTAACGATCTGGTTAGACACCGTGCTTCTAAGATTTGTGGGGCCAAGTACAATAACTTCAGTTTTATCTGAGTTTAAAAGCAGGAAATTAGAGGTCATCCATGTCTTTATGTCTGTAAGACAATCCTGCAGTTTAGCTAATTGGTGTGTATCCTCTGGCTTCATGGATAGATAAAGCTGGGTATCATCTGCGTAACAATGAAAATTTAAGCAATACCGTCTAATAATACTGCCTAAGGGAAGCATGTATAAAGTGAATAAAATTGGTCCTAGCACAGAACCTTGTGGAACTCCATAATTAACTTTAGTCTGTGAAGAAGATTCCCCATTTACATGAACAAACTGTAATCTATTAGACAAATATGATTCAAACCACCGCAGCGCAGTGCCTTTAATACCTATGACATGACATGATGTGCTTGGTGTTATTTTGAGAAGTATAGTTGTGAAAGATTGTTTACATGAAGCATCCAGATGTGTCACAGTTGAAGCTATAATATCCGACAGAATGAAGAAACAGATGATGTCTGCTCACTCTGACACGGCCTTGGCTCCCCAGTCAAACACGTTCCCAGCCAGGACGCCCCTGACCAGCGCAAACTGTCTGTCCTCCCAGCTCAGCTTCTCCAAGGACTTCACCGCCTTCTGGTAGTACTTGAGAGCGACATCGTTCTCCCTCTGTTTAATCTGCAACAGAACAGACTCATGTGAAACGGCAGCTAGTTTCACCTGAATAAAGAGTTGGTGAACTCGAGCACTTCAGACATTCAAAACAAAAAATAATCGTATCAATTTCTCAAAAGCTATATTACCTAAACTCTAGAGCAGTGATTCTCAACCGGGGTGCCGTGGCACCCTAGGGTGCCGTGATCGATCGTCAGGGGTGCCGTGGGCAATTATCAAATATCACCATTATCGGGTGTATGTGCTGTAATAGTGTGGCAGATGGTGTAATGCTCTTTTATTCCAGTAGATGGCAGCAAAGCGCGCAGTAGCGCTGAGCCGCGTGCTGATAAGCAGGCGTGATCGCCATTTTAATTCCGGGCAAGTCAGTGATTTGTGTGCATAGAAGTTCACTTAGTCTCGTCAAGAAACAGGTGGAATATGCCGGAAAGCTGCGCATGTTGGCAAAGTCACAAACGGAGGAACAAGGGAGACAATATTTCCTTCCATAAGTAAGTGGTTTTGGTTATTGTTGTCACTGTCCGTGATATTTGGATGATAAACAGCTGTATGTCTCCTGCCATACCTGTGTCGCCCGATGACATGGATCATTATTTTCACTTATGTCTAGTTGATATTTTTCACTGCTAGACCAATGTCTAGTTAAAATTCTTGTCATTAGTGACTAAAAATTGTTGGCCAAGACTTGGGAGTTTTTTTTTTTTTTTTGCACACCTTAAAATGAGATTAATGACCCGCGCTGTGCTGCCACACACACAGAGATGTGCACACACACACACCACTGACTTCATGAATGAAACTCGGTCAATAAAGGATAATTGTGTAAAAATATAATATATATAAAAGTATTGTAATGGTTTTAGGAGCCGCGCTGCGTTTAACAGCAGCAGCTCAGCCGAGCAACGTAGCTTAACAGCACAGATCCGTGTAACTTTCAACACTAATATTTGAGAATGTGTGTGTGTCAAAGTTTAATACTTTCCTGACATAATTTAATGTAATTAAATTTTACTGGCTCGATATCCAAGTCAAAATGGCATTTTTTTTTAACACGTATTTTGCGAGCATTTTTCTGAGTGTGTTCAGTCGCGAATCTCCATTGAAAATGCATTAACATCTGGGTACTTCGTCAATGTTTTGCCCAGTTAGACGTCATGTCGCTGTCCATGAAGGGACCTTTTCGTTTAGTGTGCAGCAATGGGACTGCACTCTCTAGTTCCTATATACAGCTCCATGACTATAGTATACTATGTTATGTCATATCTGTACTGCACGTGTTGCTAACGTGCTAACGCACCGTGTAGACAGTCGAGTTAGTGGTGCGTGACACATGACAGTGGTGTGCCGCAGGATTTTGTAAATATAAAAAGGGTGCCGCGGCTCAAAAAAGGTTGAAAATCACTGCTCGAGTTTATTTGGCAGAAGGAAATTAAGCATCTGTGTACAACCAAGAGACTTTATAACAGTACATCAACTGGCAGTAATCAATCTGTGAGGGCTCAGAGGCATAGCACATAAAAAGTAAAAACACAAAAGTTAAGAAATGTTATCAGATGTCACTCAGACCTTAGAGTAGGGATCAGGAAAGTTGAACTCGTTTAAACAGTGTTCTCTCGTGTCTAACAGACTTCTGACAGTGAGGGATCCATAAGCACTAGGTGAGAAGAGAAGCACATACACACAATAGAGCTGGGACGGTGAAAGTTCACCATTATTTTCATTTATATGAAATGTATTGTGGGATGAAACATTTCATGAGGCCTTTAAAACACTGAATCAGAATATGAAACTGTTAGCCTGACAATGTGATGTTGCTACATCTCTGAAAAGGTGGGATTTAGGGCACCGTTTCCCCCTGAGTATTGCCTCACCAGAGTACTGGCAGCTCTCCTGCTGACTGCATCTCCACAATGCCCTGGTGACGCCTGTCGCTGCTTCCACCACACTACAAAGCCACCTCAGGTCCTGGATGACAACAACCCATGCAGACAACAGGTCCATCTCTGACTATTAAAAAGTATGCATTACTGTTACAGCCAAGTGATATGTGGGCGTCCCCTTGGCCTTCTCATCACAGAGATGCCTGCATGCTGGATCGTACGCAGAGAACCGCTCCACATGGTCAAAATGTCATTGCTGACATTCCCTCACAGTGCAAGTAGCTTGCCTCATCTTAATCTCCACAAGTGATCAAAACATCATCCTCCAAAGAGACCTTGTGCTAAAGACATTCACTCAAGTCATTCAAGTCTCATGTCCATATGAAGGCAGGAAGCACCAGGACCCTAAAGGCTAGGACCTTCTTTCACTTGCACATATATCAGGATCTCCAAACACCTTGCTCCAGGGACCTCATAACTCCATAAATTCTTCACAGGCATCTTCGATCTCAAAGGCCAAAGAGTCTAAGACATGAACATCACTGCTGAGAATCCCTGGAGAATGCCAGAATATATGTATAAGTCAGCCAATTCCAACAACTTGTTTTGGATCCCACAAATTCTCTCCCACAAGTCATCCTGCACAACTGAGTCAAATGCTTTGAGAAAAATTAAGTGCAAAGAAGCACTGCCGATATTCTCAAGCTTAATTAGTACTTGCAACGCTGTGATTTCAATATCAGGAGAAACTACTATTAATCTGTTCATTTTTCATCTCTACTGGACAACAAAACCAAAACACAGAGGAGTCAACAGGACAAAGTGCTGCACTGGTTTCCCCAACAAAAACAAGCCAACCTGTGGGCTATAATGAAACATTAGACATTCATTATTCTGTCAACACAGTTAATGCAGCTCAAAACAGCTACAACGCATCTGCAAATAAATTATTCCCCCTTTTCCATTGATCAGGTAGCATGTAGCATGTCAGCATGCCAGTATGATGACTAAATGAATGCAGACAATAGTTGGTTGTGTGTCAAGCAGTAAGTCTTGTATGCAGAAGCAGACGGTGCTTACAAAGGCTTGTGGCGGAGGGTCTGAAGCTTGTGTCGATATTTGTGACGAAACTTCTCTGCTCGCTCTGTTGCCTCCGGCATGTCAGGCTGACTCGCTACAGCTCTCTTTACTACCTGCTCCAAAGAGACCAAAGCAGTCAAACACACCTACTGTTCACAGATTCAAAACAGCTGTCCCAAAATCAAGGAACCATCATTAAGACAACTGAAAACACAATCTGTGGATATCGTAATCTGTTTGAGATGGCCTTTCTGCATCCTGTAAGATTAGAAAAACACAATCAAGGGAAATAAAAATCATCAAATTTTTGTCTATGCAAGTTGTACATGTATAACTCACAGTAGAGGATTCAGATTTGGAAACCAGAGTGACCTCAACAGACAAGTGTATAGTGCAGATTAAGTTTATATCACTTATTTGCATCACATTTTTCTCTGATCTACCAATGTTCAGTTTTTCCAACAACGGCAGTTTCACTTTTACAACATGGAAGCTCTTAGGCCGAGTCTCAATTCTACCCCTTGGCTCTTCCCCTTACCCCTTCCCCTCCGTTTTGCGTGGGCATGAGAGACAGAGGGGTGTCTCAATTCTCTTTTTGGAGTGAGGCGGAGGGGAAGGCGGAGGGCTATAAACCCCTCCGTTTGGAGTGAATCTGGATGCACACTCCGTTTGGAGGGGTAGGAGGAGCTTACTGCTGTCTCCAAAAAAAACCAAACAAACATGGCGCCGAAAGAGTCGCACAAATGAAGCGGCTTTCATTACAAATTACGCTGTTTAGAAAGTTATAACTTGCCAAAAAACTCTACAGGCAGTTGTCTATGACAGCAACGTGTATGCTGCTGGATGCATGTTGCATATACAGTCGTTCTGAGGAATATCGTAACGTTGCTCGTGCGCTGAGGCGTTATAATGCCCATACACATGAACGATACGATAAGACACTTTTCTCTTTTCTCTTATCTCACAACGGAGAAAATCATGATAAAGGATAAGCACGTTAATTTGTATGTTCATAAATCTTTGGATAATATCGATGCCTGCTGTTGGATTTCAAGGTCTGTAACGTGTGTGTTTTGTAAACAAATAAGCAGCCCTGAGCGCCCTCGGTGCTTCCAGGCAGAAAAGGAGAAGTTTCATCAATGGGAATATATATATACACACACACACACACACGTGTATATGTGTAACACATAACCTGACGTCCTAATAGACTGATATTTGTCAAAGAAATTTCTAACGGAAACAGGGCTGCAAAAAAAAATGGGAGAATTTGAAAAAGAAATATAAGGTTAACAGAAATAGATGCAGCCCATAACATACAGGTGCTGGTCATATAATTAGAATATCATGAAATCAATTTCTTTCAGTGATTTCATTCAAAAAGTGAAACTTGTTGCACACAGACTGATATATTTTATGTTTATTTATTTTAAATAAATAAACTTTTCCTGTTTTATCATGATTATATGATTGTGTGTCTTTTTTATTATTTTTATTATTTTACTTATTTATGTTTTAATTTTTTATTGTGTTTTAATCTTATTTCATTTTATTCTGCTTTTAAATGTTTGTGAAGCGCCTTGAGGCGATTAGTCATGATTTGGAGCTATATAAATGAATAAATTATTATTGTTATTATAAATTATTTTAATTACTAATTAATTCATTACTAATCAATTAATGATTAAACAATATTAATTATTTCTATTATTGATTAATTATTAGTATTATAACTAATCAGTTACTAATTAATTAATTATTAGTACTATTAATTATTATTATAAATTACAAATTAACATGACATGATTGCGATGCATTGAAGAAATCTGCGACTTCTTCTATTTCTTTGCATTTACGCAGAAAGGCAAGAAAATAAAAATAGCAAACAGGCTACTGCAACAAGTTGCATTTCAGTTGCCATATTAACAAACAGTGAAGATGGCAGTTTTTTTTTTTCTCCTAAGGTGGAGGGATGTCTCAATTCATAGGGCTAGAGGCATACCCCTTCGCTTTACCCCTTGTTTTAACGGGGTAGGCGTAGGGGGAAGGGGAAGGGGTACAAAAGAGAATTTAGATTGGGGGTTAATTTCAGTCTCTACCATTCAGTAACAAACAGCGGTGCCCCACCCCATCGAGAGCATCCTCGAAGCAGAAGAGCCAGTATTCACGGGCCAGAGCATCCTCTGTGAGGTCGACGGTATCGGGGATGTAAGATGAAGGGTCGTGCAGGAGAGGCAGATTGACCAGTTGCCTCTCCAGACGGTCCATCTCCAACATGTCAAACTACAGAAGCGCAAAAATACAAAAACATTTTTCAATCATCTCATCAACAAACGGACAGATCAATGCGCTACATTTATGCACTACCTTTCAGAAAATCTTTTGCATCTTTTAAAAAAAACAAAAAAACATTGCCATTTTTTTCCCCCCAACAGCCAGTTAAAGTTGACAGGATGACGATGTAAAGACAAAACAGCAACAGTTCATCAAGATGCTATCCTAAAGGCTATTCAAAGCCAATAGATTAATTTATTTAGAAGATAAGCTATTAGAGAAAACAATACATTTATAAAAAGGGAGCAATTAATCAACACAAATTTGGAGTGTACAGAAAGTGCATTCTGAGTGCTGGTTCCCAGCCTGGAAGAGGAAGACCATCCAGTGTACTAACGTTAAATCCAAACATGCAGATCACAAACTGAAGTTCCGTACTGGATTGGTTGAGACAACTGCCATCGGTGCTGGTTGCCGGCAGATATTGGGCAACTGCTGGGTAAAGACGCAGAGAGGGAGAATGTGACCAGAGACAGCAGGAGAGGACAGAAGTTAGAAGTGTGGAGAGTTGGGACTTTGAATTTTCATAGCATGACTGGCACAGGGAAAGAACTGGCTGGCGTGGTAGAGACGAGAAAGGTAGACATCATGTGCGAAAAAGAGACCAAGTGGAAGGGAAGTAAGGCCAAGAGCATCGGAGGTGGGTTCCAGTTGTTGAATCATTATGTGAATCGGAAGAGAAATGGTGTTGGGTCATTCTGAAGGAAGAGCGTGTTAGTGTGTTGGTGCTTAAGTGAGTGTCTGAATGTGATGTTGGAAATTGAAGAGGTGATGATGAATGTCATAAGTGCATATGCTCCGCAGGTAGGTTGCAAGATGAAGGAGAAGGAAGATTTCTGAAGCAAGTTAGATGAGGTGGTAGAGAGTGTACTCAAGGATGAAAAGAGTGGTAATTGGAGCGAATATGTTGCTGAAGGGAACAGAAGTGATGAAGTAGTGGGCAGATATGGTGTCAAGGACAGGAATGTGGAAGGGCAGAAGGTGGTAGATTTTGAAAAAAAAATGATGGAAATAGCTGTTGTGAATATTTATTTCAAGAACGAGGTGGAGCACAGAGTGGGCAACATGGTGGCTTGTGTGGTTAGCATTGTTGCCTCACAGAAAGAAGGTCATGGGTTTGATTCCCACCTGTGGCCTTTCTGTGTGGAGTTTGCATGTTCTCCCCGTATTTGCATGGGTTTCCTCCGGGGGCTCCGGTTTATTCCCATATTTAAAGACATGCAGGTTAGCTGAATTGGAAACTCTATTGTCCAGGTCTCCCTTCCAAAAGAGATCTCAAGCTCAATGGGACTAACCTGGTTAAATAAATAAACTTACAGGAGCAGAGGAATGTTCACACCGGTGGACTACATTATATGTCAATCAATCAATCAATTTTATTTATATAGCGCCAAATCACAACAAACAGTTGCCCCAAGGCGCTTTATATTGTAAGGCAAGGCCATACAATAAATACGTAAAAACCCCAACGGTCAAAACGACCCCCTGTGAGCAAGCACTTGGCGACAGTGGGAAGGAAAAACTCCCTTTTAACAGGAAGAAACCTCCAGCAGAACCAGGCTCAGGGAGGGGCAGTCTTCTGCTGGGACTGGTTGGGGCTGAGGGAGAGAACCAGGAAAAAGACATGCTGTGGAGGGGAGCAGAGATCAATCACTAATGATTAAATGCAGAGTGGTGCATACAGAGCAAAAAGAGAAAGAAAGAAACACTCAGTGCATCATGGGAACCCCCCAGCAGTCTAAGTCTATAGCAGCATAACTAAGGGATGGTTCAGGGTCACCTGATCCAGCCCTAACTATAAGCTTTAGCAAAAAGGAAAGTTTTAAGCCTAATCTTAAAAGTAGAGAGGGTGTCTGTCTCCCTGATCTGAATTGGGAGCTGGTTCCACAGGAGAGGAGCCTGAAAGCTGAAGGCTCTGCCTCCCATTCTACTCTTACAAACCCTAGGAACTACAAGTAAGCCTGCAGTCTGAGAGCGAAGCGCTCTATTGGGGTGATATGGTACTATGAGGTCCCTAAGATAAGATGGGACCTGATTATTCAAAACCTTATAAGTAAGAAGAAGAATTTTAAATTCTATTCTAGAATTAACAGGAAGCCAATGAAGAGAGGCCAATATGGGTGAGATGTAGGAGATACATCCTAAATGAAACTGCAAATTGTAAGGTGGTGGCAGGAGAGATCACAGAAATGTGGTGTCATTCTAAGAAAGAACAATGCATATGTTTGCGCTAACAGTACTGATGGAGTATAAAAAATGCCAGTTGGTGTTGAACTGTGTGTTTGTTGACTTACTGCAAACATGTGATAAAGATACCAAGAGAAGAGTTGTGGTATTGTATGAGAAAATCTGGAGTGGCAGAGATGTGAGGGAGGTGCAGGATATGAATAAGGACAGTGCGGCAGCAATGAGATGCGCAGCGGGAATGGCATGTGCTTCTACTCAAAGAAGAGGTGGGCCTGCATCATGATCAGCTCTGGGCACTTTTTTATGTTTGGAGTAGTGATGGACAGGTTGACAGGCAAAATCAGACAGGAGTCTCTGGACTACGCCGTTTGCAGATGACACTGTGATGTGTGTTGAGAGTAGGCCGAGTCTAGCCTGGAGAGATGCAGGTATACTATGGAGAGAAGGGGGAAAGAAAGGCAGTCACTGCAAGACAAAGTAAATATGTGTGAATGAGAGGGAGCCCACTGGAATAGTGAGGTTTCAAGGAGTAGAGGAGGTGAAAGTAGATGACTTTACATACTTGGGGTCAACCGCCAAAAGGAATGGAGAGTGTTGTGGAGAGGTGAAGAAGAGAGTGCAGTCAGGTGCATGGACAAAGGTGGCAAGAGTGATGTCTGCCAGAACAATATCTGCAAGACTGAAAGGGAAAGTAGTAGATAGTAAAATCGACCATGTTGTACAGCGTAGGGTGTCAAAATCCAACCCCTCATCTGTGTCATGGCACCTGGGCAAAAGATCAAAATCAGAATTGCTTGTTAGGGCAAAATACAGTAGGGACCTCGCATGCCCCATGACCACGAAGGGAGCCATGAAGGCCCACCAGCAAACCTCTGGGCTCTGGTGAAACACAATATTCTCAACAGTGGATCAGGCGGGGGAAGGTGATGGCTTGTGACCCAAATGATGTGAAAGAAAATGAAGGCTGGAGCAGGTCCGAAACATCTGGGATTTCCTGGTCATTGGAAAAGGCTGAGGATGAGTCAACAACCATGTGTTTGTCTGCAACAATATTCTGACATTAATCAAACCCACATACGGGTGTCTCCAGATTGACCCTGGATACCTACATACCTGTAAGGCTTAGACATGGGGATGCTAAGAAAAAGCGAGGAGGCAGAGCTGTGACTGTCTTTGGGAATGACAAGGATGGAGCGGAATGAACATATCGGAGAGACATTACTGGTAGGAGACAGAGTCAGAGATGTGAGATGGAGATAGTTTGGACATGTACAGGAGGGACCCAGGGTATATAGGGAGACAGATGCTGAGAAAGAACCCAACAGGCAAAAGGAGAAGAGCGAGATCAAAGAGGAGGTTTATAGATGTGCTGCGAGAGGACATGTAGTTTGTGTGACAGAGGAAGATGAATAAGACTTACACTTTGTATTACAGTTCACGGATTGTCAAGCAGCTCTTGAAGTTATCAAAAGTAAAATGCTCATGTTACAACTTTACACAATCAAAAACAGGAAATGTAGTTAATTGCTCTATGGAAATGAACAAAATTATGCATTCACGGTGCCATTCTCAATAGCACATAGCCTCTTGCTACCAGATCCTACTTATTCTGCATGGATAGCTAGGCTCTGTTTATCCCAGCTCTTCAATGCATTTACCAGTAACTATGACTGAAAACCCTACATTCCCCTGTGGTCAGGAAGTTCTGACAGACTGTTTCCATATGTGTCAAGAAAGGGTGATTGAGGGGGAGAACAGTGAATATCCCAGGCATCAGCTGCCCCTTTAGACCAAGGGGCAAAACAGGTTTTACTCCACAACCATCAGTTACACTAATGCTGATACCCAAGTCCTATTTACTTTGCTGGGAACTGCTCAGGATGTGAGTGTGGGGGATTACTACAGAGGCAAGTAAATAGGACCTGGGAGGAAGAGACAACTATATTTCCATTGGGAGGTTAAAAGATTAATTTTCACCTCAGATTTGAGACGTTCACTCATGTAAGTTATAAGACTTTTAAAAAAAATGGAGTAAAATGTGCTCCACAGCAAGTCTGACAACTTTTTGTTTTGTACATATACACCCACAAGAACTGAATGTGTGTGTGTCCAGAGCTATGCAGCACAGCACGGTGAGTAACAAGTCAGTAAACCAGAACACTCAAGTACTGCAGGCCAAGGTACTTACGAGAAACTGAAGGACGGGTTTAGGCAAAGAGAAGGTGGTGTGGAGAGGAAATGAAAAGGTACAGTTGTTATGGTATTTCCAGCGATGAGATCAAAAACAAACAAAAAACAAACAAACAAAAAAAATCTAATCAAATATAAATGTACAAATTAATATGCTAGACTGAGAGATGCTAGAGATGAGAGAAAAAGCTTGAAAACTGATGTGGGGATTTAAAGTGGCCTCTTACTATTTGTGACTGAGCTTCAGATCTCACTGTGCGATTCCCCGTGGACTCACCGTTCCACTACGTGTACGCTGCATTGGATTCATATCTGGAGAAATGCTCATCAGGCCTGAACTTCCGGCGTAATTCTCACCCCAGCTGTACTGGTTTGGATCTAAAGAAAAGCCAGACAAATGAGAAAAAAAAAAAAACACAACATGAGAAGGGACAATCCCTTATAAAGATTTGGACTTAAGGGAAAAACAGTGTCCACTTATCCAAGAGAGACTCGTGAGAGAAACCATTAAGGCAACAATAACTGAAGAAGTTATAGGCTTTTGTGGTTGACTGGAGAGACTACTGGACGCAGCGTAACATTTGTCTGTCACATCAGTCACAACCTAAATGGAGAGTGGAACTGACAGTTACACCCCCACCCAAAGGAAAAAAAAAAAAAAACAAAAATAAAAGAGGACTTCTAGCAGACTGTAACTGAATTTTCACTTTTTCCTCAAAAAAAAAAAAAAAAAAAAAAAAAAAAAAAAAAGACTGCTACAATTCACCATGAAGTTGTGTAACAGACAAACCTTGAACTATTACGTTTCTCCATTCAGTCAGAGAAGCCTATAACTCATTCAGTGCTCTTATGAGTGTTTTGGTGGCTTCCCTCACGTGCCTTTGTTTTCTGGCAGAATTATTATACACAGATTTACCAGAGTTCTATAATGTTATTTTGCTCTTAATGATTCATATAAATTAAGTACAAGACATACTGAGTGATTTGAAAGTGTTCATGTATCATGACCTGAATTGTATAAATAAAAAAAGGTTGTAAAAGTGACAATGTACTTGTGTTATTGCACTGATTTGACCTACGTATTCAATTATAGCTTTTAACGTTTTAATTTAAATTGTAAAAAAGTTGTTGATATATACTTTTTAAACTGGATAAGACTAAATATGTTCTATTTGATGCAAAAGAAATTAATAACAACAACAACAACGTGTAAAAGCACAAAAACGCCAAAACATGCTACACTATAACAGATATTTAATTATGGAAAGAAAGGGGGAAAAAAAAAAAAAAAGTACAATGTTTGAAGTCACCATCTCACTGAACTCCGTAAATGATGTCCCATGCTGTGAACATGGGACATCATATCTGGACCTTGAGATAATTAACAGGACAGGGTTTTAAAGTCTGTATTATCCCAGGAATTCTACAGTTGTAAATTCATATGTGAACACCAAGACCACAAAAATATGCCGATAGGTTTTTTTCTTCTTACTGTCTTCCTCTGCTCCTTTAAGGAATGCTCCAATGGCTCCAAGGTAGCCTTCATGTCTCAGGAACAAGGCCTGAACCTCACCCTACAAACAACAACATTATAATTTGGGTTGCAGGAACAATACCATTAGTTTCAGATGATTAACTTGGTTGAAGACTACAGGGGAAAAAAAAGGCACGTACATCACCAAAATTAAAAAAAAAAAGTCCATGAAAACATGAATTAATGTGTGATGTCTCTGTCACTTGAGAAAGAAAACTTGCCTTTGAGAAGAAGTTGATACTGTAGGTAATTGTGTGCATGGTGACAGGGTGTCCTCTAATGAAAAAACCTCCAAAGTAAACTCTGGACAGATTGTGGAGTTTGGCGTAGAGGCAGGCCAGCTGCCCAATGTCGTTGCTGATCATATGGAGTAAGCTCTTGGCCATGTCTTCTTTAGAGAATTCTATAATTCAGAACAGATCTATATAAACATACAGGCAAAACAGACACATTACCCCAACAAAAAACAATGCTTTTGAATCAGAAGCACAGGAGCACACACACACAGAAATAAATTACACAATAAATTAAATAGATCCGTTTTTGATATTATATACAAATATTAACAACAGAGACTAAACCAGGAGAAAAGCCGCTGGCCTGGATGGTATCACCCTCAGGTGCTGAAACCGTATTCCAGCTTGCTATGTGGAGTACCCCAACATTTCTTCAACCTGAACCTTCACCTTCAGAGTTCCAGTGCTGTGGAAACCATCCTGCCTGGTCCCAGAGTCTAATGGGCATCCTGTGACTCTTAACACCTACAGGCCAATAGCACTGACCTCTCACATTATGAAGGTGATAGAGAGACTGGTCCTGGCACACCTCAGATCACTGGTGTGATCTACACAAGACCCCCTACAGTTTACATATCAGCCCCATCTAGGTGCAGATGATGCCATAATATATACCTGTGGAACAAGGCTTACTCTGCCCTGGACAGACCAGACACCACAGTCCATGTTGTGTTGTTTGATTTCTGCAGTGCTTTTAACACTATCCAGCCTAGATGCTGAAGGCGAAACTGAAGAAAATGCAGGTGGATGCTCCCCTGGCCACATGGATCACTGACTGACGGGCAGACCACAGTTCGTGAGGCTTCAGAGCTGTGTGCCTGAGCATCTCATCGGTAATATCGGGGGCCCCCAAGGAACTGTGCTGACCCCCTTCCTTTTCACCACCTACACTGCAGACTAAGTACTGTACTGAGTTGTGTCAGCTACAGAAATTTTCTGATGACACGGCCATAGTTGGGTGTGTCGAAAATGGTCAGGAGGATGAGTATAGGGACGTGGTTGACCAGTATGTGAGGTGGTGTGGGGATAATGACCTGCATCTGAATGTAGCAAAGACAAAGCAGATGGTGGATTTCAAGAACAAGCCCCCACCTACTCCAGTCTGTATCAGCTGGACCAATGTGGACATAGTCCCATCATACAAGTATCAGGCATCTACCTGGATAATAAACTGGTGTGGTCTACGAAAACAGAGGCCGTCTACAAGCAAGGCCAGTGTCAGCTTTACTTCCTGAGGAGGCTCAGAAACTTTAATGTAAATTTCCCTTCGGAGATTAATAAAGTTAGTTATCTATCATCTATACAAGAACATTTGCTTATTAGTATTATTAATCTGACTTAGTTTGTAAAACTATGCAGAAATCATTGGTATGTGGAGAAAGTGGAAATTCAAAAATTGTAAAGTTGCAAAAAATTGCAGTCTTGAAATTGTGTTATTTCTGGAAGGGTTGATTTTTTCCACAGTGAACGTTAAAGACAATTTGGTGTGTAACACACATGATAAAGTGTCAGCTGTGAAAAGGAATCTTTTTTCACTACCCCAAAAGCATACAGATAGTTTACAGTAAAACTGTAGTAAAAGCATACACTGTAAAAATCAGTGTATTCTGACATTACCTCGGTGAGCAGTGGCAGACTTTCCAAAACTGCTTGCAATCAGATCTCCGGTCAGTCCCAGGGACCCGTACGACCCTCCGTAGATATCTTTGACAAGCATATCAACACTTGTGTGCTGCCCTTTTGATGCTAGTTGTAGCAATTCATCAAATCTCTACAAGAGATAAGTTCAAAATACACAGTGCACTTTTCTCTCACATATTCGCTTTTATCATTATAATTATGTATGAAACAGAACAATGGACGTCCCTTCAAAAAGGAATTCAAGAAAACTAAAGATAACACTGACTTCACAAGTGACGAACTGACAGTAAAAGCAGAACAACGAATGAGCAATACCTTTGTTTTGGTAAGCAAAGCGCCAAGACCCCAAAATGTCCCACCACCTATCGAGCTTCCTCCTATACGCTCAAATGTGTCCTCAGACTCAACCTATAATCATGGATATAAAGCTCAAATAAGGATCACATTTGAACAATGAACAGAATTTATAATGCAGAAAAAAAAAATCTCCCAAAATAATACAGCAATTATATATCTGAAGTCATTTTCATAATTTTTCCTCTATATTACCGCTGGCCCATGAATTTGACTGCTAACCGATCCTAACCAAAGTCAAATCACTCATTCCCCATTCAAAGGCCAAATGTAGCTGCCAAGATTGCTCAAAACTGCATTAGGCATTCTTAAAGTACATTACTATCACACATATATAAAGACAGTTACATAGAGACCAAGGCGATCCCAAGAGTGTACGCTTCCGACTCAGTCACTAGGCACCAGCGATACAACTTAAAACTACATGCCCTATTGAACTGACCATGCGGGGCTCATTCAGGCATATATCTATTAATATACGCAACAGGTTGGTCATCGTTGTGTCCCACACCAGCTTGTGCTCAGGGTTCTTAAAATCGAGCAATATCTCTACATGGTGGAAATGTACCATTAAGGCATGTACAACAGAATTTCACAGAGCTCTATTTTCCAGGGTATGGCATTTTTTTTTTTTTGTTAGTTTGTTTGCTAGTTTGGAATGTCCTGCACTGTATACTCCAGTACAACTTATATACAGCAAAAAATAAAAACACACAACATTCATTATTAATAATAGTTAAAATTACTATATCAGGATTTTTGCAGGAATCAAACCACAAAACATAATAAACTAAAAATAAAAGAATAAATACTAATAACAAAAAAGCACAGCTCAAAAATGCACAAAAAACCCAAATTAAAGGGCAGATAATATAGCAAAAGGTGTAACATATGGGTCTTTCCTCTTCAAGACGCATTTTAAAAAAAGCACGACTTGTATGCCAATATGATCTACACTCCAGACAATATGTTATGGATCATAGTTTTCCATACCTCAATAAATGTTTTGTATTGACATGTATTCCATTAAACATAACTCATGTAACCTTTGACAAAAAAAACAACAACAAAAAAAAACAACGTTACAGTTCAGTGGTCATTACCTTGACAATAGACACTCCAGAGCCGATATTAACAAGCAGATATGGGAAGATATCTGGATGAGTTGTCTGAAAGCGGAACTCAGAGTCTGCATGCCTGGCATAAACAAAGGCTTCATGGGGTATATTCTTCAACACAAAGTTACAGCCCTTAATGAGGCAGGTCATCTCATCCTCTCTGTGCACCCTGTTACACAATGAGAGGACACAAGCTACAGACACTCTGGCAAATGTGAAATAAAGTAAACACCATACTGTTTTGTCCTCTGGTCAAATTTACTGGTTATATTAATACAACACATCCTGCATTTACTTATCAAATGTTCACATGTACTTTGCTGCATCACCGATGAGGCTAAAAAGCCACACAGGTTTTCATGCTCAACAACTGTTGTCGTCTTGATAAAATTAATCCTGATGCAGCATTTTAATCAAACGTAAGGGAACACACATTTTTGCCTCTCAGCAGTAGATGGCTGCAAATTAAAGAAGAAAAGTGGGCAAAAGTATTGGCAAGCCAGCAAACAATGGATATTTTCCTCAAAGAAGCTTCCCACCTACATAAAAATAAACAAATCTTATCTTATTCAACCTACATCGATCTAACTACAGACAGACAGACACACACACACATACACTTATATTTAGATTTATATTAATGTGATAAAACATTCTCCATCAAATAAGAAAATGACTAAGGGGCCCTTGTGCAAGTACTTTAATGCCCAAGTTGCTCCCGTTGTGCAAGTGAGTGCCTAGCACCTGGACATCACAGTGTGCGTGTGCACAAATGTGAGACATCGCCGCAAAGCACCTTTAACGATTTGCATCAGATGGAAAAGCGCTACAGAAATAGTTGTAGAAGTAGTTTACTTACTTGAGTCCCAGTTTCTTCTCAATGAGTTCTTTAAATTTGTGGGCTCCACCACCTGTGGCTTTGATAACTTTGGTTTCAGTGTTGACCAGATGGTCTTTGATAAAGTCCAAACATGTTTCAATGTAAGCATTTTCAAACTTGATAAAGTGCAGGCGTGCAGTGACCTCTTCCTGCATAGATATTTCATACAACTTGTCACTGGGAGCTTCCTGAGGAAACAGACAACAGAAGTAACACCAGTCAGTCAAATTTATAGACGCAGCCCATCTCATACACAATATAGCTTCAAATGACTTTACTGATGAGCCAAACAGGAATTTAAACACACACCATGGATACAAATCAAGGTGAACAAAAGAAAAAGACAAGAAACCTGTCCTGCAAAAAAAAAAAAAAAAAAAAAACACAAAAGATATTCTTAAGACACATCTGCATGATGGCAACATGAGCATTTTCAATTGTTAAACTGCTTCCAGGAAATTTCTGACATTTGCATGTCAGATAATAAAAAGCCAAGGTGTGATTCCTGACGTCAAAATCAGAGTCCAAAACTTCAGCAACCACAGTAGACACAAAAACTTAACCGGTCCCTAAAGTATATGTTTTGTACATTATGCAGAAGTGGTCAAGCTCAAGATTTATGGCTCCTGAAACAAGCTGCTATTTCTGGAAAGGTGCTGCATACATCTGGATAGACTGAGGCTCTGAACTGATGTCTCAGGAGCTAAAAAAAAAACAAAAATTCTCACACATTACTTTCTCTTAAATGGTTTCCAGTTGGGGTTAAAATAAAAAGGTTAGGATTTAACCAAACACTCTGAAATGTACATATAAGAAATCTGAAAATTTGAACAATACTTCTGGATCTGTGCAAAAGCTGTGCACACATCTGGAAGTCTTGTGCAACAGCAGGCATTAGATTCTGCGGTGTCTGTGTTTTTTTCCAATTCAAGTATAAAATGCATATATAACAATCATTACAAATATTTTGGAACTTAAAAAGTGTTTAAGATAGTCACTTTAAAACATAATTTCAGGCCTACAAAAAAGATAAAAATAGAAAAAAGTATGTAGTCTCATAACCATGCGACTGAGATGGACTAATCAGGAGTGCTACATAACTCTAGTATTGCATATTATCAATATCACTATGTATGGCTACCCCCAGCCTACCGTAAAATTTTTCTCATCTCTAAATTAGATTGAAACCAATTTTTTGCAACACTTCCCTGGTGGTTTACAAATGTCTTGAAGAATAAAGTGAACGTTCTTAAACTAAACCAAAATAAGCATGTCTGTAGATGTTCAAAACCACATTAAACTAGCTTACCTTAACAAAAACAAAAATCCTTATATTGAGCATCCTGTACACAAGAGCTCCTACAGCTTAGGGCAAGATAGACTTGATAACTAGGGCCCGAGTAGGCAACGTCCTACGAGGACCCTATTGTAATTGCGCTGTTTATTATTATTATTATTCTCACTTTTGAAATCGAAATTTCGGCCTCTTGCCATGCTCAAAAACTCAAACTTTCCAAAGTCGTCCGGCCGAATCCGAAATTCGATATTTTGGGGGCATCGCACATGGTTGCAGAAAAATCGTGAAATAGCGCCCCCTAGAAATTTTCAAAAACCCCTCCGCATTGGGCTTTGTTCGTCGTAGCCTCACGAAATTCGGTACACATATTTACCATGCCAGGACGCACGAAAATGTCTCTTACTGTCATGGTGAAATATCGACAGGACGTCGGCCATTTTGATTTTAAGTTTCGATTTTGAGCAAATTTTTGCCATTTTTGGCCATTTCCACTACTTACATTTGAGCGAACTCGTCCTAGGGATTTCATCTGATCAACTTCAAATTTGGTCAAAATCATCACAACACAATGGTGATCAAAAGTTATCAAAAGATTCTAATTAAGTCAAAAGGCGTGGCTGCTAGGGGTCGTCAAACTTTGGCGAGCTTTTCGGAGCACGCCATTTCACTTCAAACGGCTGTCACGCCCACATACTTCATCGTAGATCCTTCAAACTTGCTGGACATGAGGGCTCCGCCCTGAACGTCTACATATCTTAGGTTCCCACCTGCGCCATAGCGCCCCCCGGTGGTGGCGGGAAATGTCCTATTTTTTACTTTAAGAGGTCCTGATGTCACATACTTAACCCAATCAACTTCATTTCACTTTTAAAACATGCAGAACAAATTGGTGAACACAGGCGATAAACGCCGTGAAGTTACGAGTACCGCGTCCGTGTGGCGGCATACCGAATATTGCCCATTCGCCATGAAATTACGTTCTTCCTTTTGACGGCTTTAATTTTGTCACATCATCATGAAAATTGATACACAGGTTGAGCACGACAACGTCTTACAATTCATAGGGGCGTCGCCCATGGGTGGGGCAAAATGCCTCAATAACGCCCCCTTGAAACTTTCAAAAACCCCTCCACATAGGGGTTTTTTTGGAGTAGGGAGATGAAAATTGGTACACGTGTGACTTGCGTAGACGTACAAAAAAAGTCTCTTGCACCATGGGTCTACTCCAAACAGGAAGTCGGCCATTTTGAATTTTCTTTCTTCTTCTTTTTTCATTTTGGCGTGATTTTGACCATCGGGTTCACATCATCAGACTGTGTGTGAACACATCATCAGAGTGTGTCTGAACACATCATCAGACTTGAAACGGAGGAAGACGTTGCATCAGAATTTTGGCTCTCTGTTGGAACTGTTTACACAGAGACTGCTACCTGCTGCTTTGGACTTTGAACTAACAGTCTTTTTCAAGACTTTTTTACTTTTTTACTTTTTCACCGTGCTCCAACGCCTAAAGAAGACCTCTAACGGTCGAAACATCGCAACGGAGCACTTTTATCAGCTAACTTTCATCAGCGTTGGCAAGCTAACTAGCTTGCTAACGCTTTCGTTTTTATTTTCTTTTTTTTTTTGGCACTGTTGTCGTGCGTTGCCTGTGCTGCTCCACAGCGTGTCTAGTGGATTTTTATTTTATTTTAGCACCGTTGTCGTGCGTTCGCTGTTGCCGTGCGTTACCTGTGCTGCTTCATGGCCTGTCTGGTGCCTTAACTAAGGCACTCCTTCTGCTGAATCACCTCTAAATTATTTACACATTATTCACTTTGTGTGTTTTTAGGAATCCGCTAGGTTGCGTAGCTACTAGCTCTTAGCCGATTTAGCATGGCGGCTTCTCCTGTCTCTCCCGCACTTTTCTGCTCTGGGTGTGAAATGTTTAGTTATTCCTCGGCCTCCTTTAGCAGTAATGGTACTTGTAATAAGTGCAGCTTATTCGTAGCTTTGGAGGCCAGGCTGGGCGAATTGGAGACTCGGCTCCGCACCGTGGAAAATTCTACAGCTAGCCAGGCCCCTGTAGTCGGTGCGGACCAAGGTAGCTTAGCCGCCGTTAGTTCCCCCCTGGCAGATCCCGGGCAGTCGGGAAAGCAGGCTGACTGGGTGACTGTGAGGAGGAAGCGTAGCCCTAAACAGAAGCCCCGTGTACACCGTCAACCCGTTCACATCTCTAACCGTTTTTCCCCACTCGACGATACACTCGCCGAGGATCAAACTCTGGTTATTGGTGACTCTGTTTTGAGAAATGTGAAGTTAGCGACACCAGCAACCATAGTCAATTGTCTTCCGGGGGCCAGAGCAGGCGACATCGAAGGACATTTGAAATTGCTGGCTAAGGCTAAGCGTAAATTTGGTAAGATTGTAATTCACGTCGGCAGTAATGACACTCGGTTACGCCAATCGGAGGTCACTAAAATTAACATTAAATCGGTGTGTAACTTTGCAAAAACAATGTCGGACTCTGTTGTTTTCTCTGGGCCCCTCCCCAATCAGACCGGGAGTGACATGTTTAGCCGCATGTTCTCCTTGAATTGCTGGTTGTCTGAGTGGTGTCCAAAAAATGAGGTGGGCTTCATAGATAATTGGCAAAGCTTCTGGGGAAAACCTGGTCTTGTTAGGAGAGACGGCATCCATCCTACTTTGGATGGAGCAGCTCTCATTTCTAGAAATCTGGCCAATTTTCTTGGATCCTCCAAACTGTGACTGTCCAGTGTTGGGACCAGGAGGCAGAGCTGTGGTCTTATACACCTCTCTGCAGCTTCTCTCCCCCTGCCATCCCCTCATTACCCCATCCCAGTAGAGACGGTGCCTGCTCCCAGACCACCAATAACCAGCAAAAATCTATTTAAGCATAAAAATTCAAAAAGAAAAAATAATATAGCACCTTCAACTGCACCACAGACTAAAACAGTTAAATGTGGTCTATTAAACATTAGGTCTCTCTCTTCTAAGTCCCTGTTGGTAAATGATATAATAATTGATCAACGTATTGATTTATTCTGCCTAACAGAAACCTGGTTACAGCAGGATGAATATGTTAGTTTAAATGAGTCAACACCCCCGAGTCACACTAACTGTCAGAATGCTCGTAGCACGGGCCGGGGTGGAGGATTAGCAGCAATCTTCCATTCCAGCTTATTAATTAATCAAAAACCTAGACAGAGCTTTAATTCATTTGAAAGCTTGTCTCTTAGTCTTGTCCATCCAAATTGGAAGTCCCAAAAACCAGTTTTATTTGTTATTATCTATCGTCCACCTGGTCGTTACTGTGAGTTTCTCTGTGAATTTTCAGACCTTTTGTCTGACTTAGTGCTTAGCTCAGATAAGATAATTATAGTGGGCGATTTTAACATCCACACAGATGCTGAGAATGACAGCCTCAACACTGCATTTAATCTATTATTAGACTCTATTGGCTTTGCTCAAAAAGTAAATGAGTCCACCCACCACTTTAATCATATCTTAGATCTTGTTCTGACTTATGGTATGGAAATAGAAGACTTAACAGTATTCCCTGAAAACTCCCTTCTGTCTGATCATTTTTTAATAACATTTACATTTACCCTGATGGACTACCCTGCAGTGGGGAATAAGTTTCATTACACTAGCAGTCTTTCAGAAAGCGCTGTAACTAGGTTTAAGGATATGATTCCTTCTTTATGTTCTCTAATGTCATATACCAACACAGAGCAGAGTAGCTACCTAAACTCTGTAAGGGAGTTAGAGTATCTCGTCAATAGCTTTACATCCTCATTGAAGACAACTTTGGATGCTGTAGCTCCTCTGAAAAAGAGAGCTTTAAATCAGAAGTGTCTGACTCCGTGGTATAACTCACAAACTCGTAGCTTAAAGCAGATAACCCGTAAGTTGGAGAGGAAATGGCGTCTCACTAATTTAGAAGATCTTCACTTAGCCTGGAAAAAGAGTTTGTTGCTCTATAAAAAAGCCCTCCGTAAAGCTAGGACATCTTTCTACTCATCACTAATTGAAGAAAATAAGAACAACCCCAGGTTTCTTTTCAGCACTGTAGCCAGGCTGACAAAGAGTCAGAGCTCTATTGAGCTGAGTATTCCATTAACTTTAACTAGTAATGACTTCATGACTTTCTTTGCTAACAAAATTTTGACTATTAGAGAAAAAATTACTCATAACCATCCCAAAGACGTATCGTTATCTTTGGCTGCTTTCAGTGATGCCGGTATTTGGTTAGACTCTTTCTCTCCGATTGTTCTGTCTGAGTTATTTTCATTAGTTACTTCATCCAAACCATCAACATGTTTATTAGACCCCATTCCTGCCAGGCTGCTCAAGGAAGTCCTACCATTATTTAATGCTTCAATCTTAAATATGATCAATCTATCTTTGTTAGTTGGCTATGTACCACAGGCTTTTAAGGTGGCAGTAATTAAACCATTACTTAAAAAGCCATCACTTGACCCAGCTATCTTAGCTAATTATAGGCCAATCTCCAACCTTCCTTTTCTCTCAAAGATTCTTGAGAGGGTAGTTGTAAAACAGCTAACTGATCACCTGCAGAGGAATGGTCTATTTGAAGAGTTTCAGTCAGGTTTTAGAATTCATCATAGTACAGAAACAGCATTAGTGAAGGTTACAAATGATCTTCTTATGGCTTCGGACAGTGGACTTATCTCTGTGCTTGTTCTGTTGGACTTCAGTGCTGCTTTTGATACTGTTGACCATAAAATTTTATTACAGAGATTAGAGCATGTCATAGGTATTAAAGGCGCTGCGCTGCGGTGGTTTGAATCATATTTGTCTAATAGATTACAGTTTGTTCATGTAAATGGGGAATCTTCTTCACAGACTAAAGTTAATTATGGAGTTCCACAAGGTTCTGTGCTAGGACCAATTTTATTCACTTTATACATGCTTCCCTTAGGCAGTATTATTAGACGGTATTGCTTAAATTTTCATTGTTACGCAGATGATACCCAGCTTTATCTATCCATGAAGCCAGAGGATACACACCAATTAGCTAAACTGCAGGATTGTCTTACAGACATAAAGACATGGATGACCTCTAATTTTCTGCTTTTAAACTCAGATAAAACTGAAGTTATTGTACTTGGCCCCACAAATCTTAGAAGCATGGTGTCTAACCAGATCTTTACTCTGGATGGCATTTCCCTGACCTCTAGTAATACTGTGAGAAATCTTGGAGTCATTTTTGATCAGGATATGTCATTCAAAGCGCATATTAAACAAATATGTAGGACTGCCTTTTTGCATTTACGCAATCTCTCTAAAATCAGAAAGGTCTTGTCTCAGAGTGATGCTGAAAAACTAATTCATGCATTTATTTCCTCTAGGCTGGACTACTGTAATTCATTATTATCAGGTTGTCCTAAAAGTTCCCTAAAAAGCCTTCAGTTAATTCAAAATGCTGCAGCTAGAGTACTGACGGGGACTAGCAGGAGAGAGCATATCTCACCCGTGTTGGCCTCTCTTCATTGGCTTCCTGTTAATTCTAGAATAGAATTTAAAATTCTTCTTCTTACTTATAAGGTTTTGAATAATCAGGTCCCATCTTATCTTAGGGACCTCGTAGTACCATATTACCCCATTAGAGCGCTTCGCTCTCAGACTGCAGGCTTACTTGTAGTTCCTAGGGTTTGTAAGAGTAGAATGGGAGGCAGAGCCTTCAGCTTTCAGGCTCCTCTCCTGTGGAACCAGCTCCCAATTCAGATCAGGGAGACAGACACCCTCTCTACTTTTAAGATTAGGCTTAAAACTTTCCTTTTCGCTAAGGCTTATAGTTAGGGCTGGATCAGGTGACCCTGGACCATCCCTTGGTTATGCTGCTTTAGACGTAGACTGTGGGGGGGTTCCCATGATGCACTGTTTCTTTCTCTTTTTGCTCTGTATGCATCACTCTGCATTTAATCATTATTGATCGATCTCTGCCCCCCTCCACAGCATGTCTTTTTCCTGGTTCTTTCCCTCAGCCCCAACCAGTCTCAGCAGAAGACTGCCCCTCCCTGAGCCTGGTTCTGCTGGAGGTTTCTTCCTGTTAAAAGGGAGTTTTTCCTTCCCACTGTAGCCAAGTGCTTGCTCATAGGGGGTCGTTTTGACCGTTGGGGTTTTTCATAATTATTGTATGGCCTTGCCTTACAATATAAAGCGCCTTGGGGCAACTGTTTGTTGTGATTTGGCGCTATATAAAAAAAAAAAAAGTTGATTGATTGATTGATTGATTTCTACATGTTGTATTTGAACGAACTCCTCCTAGGGATTTTGTCCAATGCACTTCAAATTTCTTCCACATCACCCACAGACGATACTGACCAAAAGTTATCGAAAGCTTTTCTTTATGTCGAAGGGTGTGGTCGCTATGGCGCCGCCATTTTGACCCTTCGCCATGGAACATTATACTTAAACGGGTACTGATGTCACATACTTAACACCATCAACTTCCTTCCAATTCTAAAACATGCAGAACAAGTTGGTGAACATAGGCGATGATCGCCGTGAACTTACGAGTAACGGCTTCTGTGTGGCGGCGTACCGAATATCACCCCTTCGCCATGAAATTACGTTCTTCCTTTTGAGGGCTTTAATTTTGTCATATCATCATGAAAATTGATACACAGGTCAAGCATTACAACCTCCAACAATTCATAGGGGCCTCGCCCAAGGGCGGGTCAAAGTGCCTCAATAGCGCCCCCTTGAAAATTTCAATAACCCCTCCCCATAGGGGTTTTTTTGGAGTAGGGAGATGAAAACTGGTACACATGTGTGACTTGCACAGATGTACAAAAAAGTCTCTTGCACCATGAGTCTACTCCAAACAGGAAGTCGGCCATTTGGAATTTTCTTCTCATTTTGAAATGATTTCCACATGTTGTATTTGAACGAACTCCTCCTAGGGATTTTGTCCAATGCACTTCAAATTTCTTTGACAGCATCCAAAGATGATACTGACCAAAAGTTATCAAAAGCTTTTCTCTATGTTGAAGGGTGTGGCCGCTATGGTGCCGCCATTTTGACCCTTTGCCATGGAACATCAAGTCATGATAACTCCTTCATGATTTGCCTGATTGACTTGAAACATCACATGTATGATGACGGTTGGCCCCTGAACACACGAAGCCCCTCTGTTTGTACACTGAGTGCCCCCTAGTGGATGAACAATCAACATGTCATAACTCCTTGATGCATTGTGTGATTTCTTTAAAATTTTAACTGTGTGATGAGTGGTTGCCCCTGCATGCACATGCCCACATGTGGTCACAATGGCACCCACTGGCCTGGGTAGGCGGTCGCGCGGAACGAGGGCCCGTATATGACTGCTTGCAGTCCTAGTTTAAAAGCCACTCGGAATGAAATATAAGACCAACGTCACAATAAGGTCTTGTACAGCCAAGTGTGATTCGACTATCTGCCAGCACCGGTACCACACCCACCTCAGATACTGGTCTGAGGTGGGGGTAGGGGTGTAGTGGAGAGGAGAGGAGGGCAGGACCGGAGCAGAACCCAGACATACCTGGCATCTGTTGGTGCACTGATTTTGCAGTCTTGAGTTTCTGAGTTTGCATGTGGAATTCCACTGCCTTGAATCCCATTGCACCAAATTTGAAGGACTACCTGCATAAAGTGCACCATGTATTGAACATATTCTCTATTTCTAGTTTAAGACACACCGCAATATACACCCTGAAAAGCTAATTTTTCTTTAAATTTACACTTCCCTATGTTGTTACCAAGCTTGGGGAGTAACGGAATACATGTAATGGCGTTACGTAATTAGGATACAAAAAAAAGGTAACTGTAACTGTAAAGTTACAGACAAAAAGACGTATTCAGATTACAGGTATATTTAGTAAAAATGGGGATTAGTTCGCAGGATTACAATTTTAATGCATTATCTGTATTTATTTTTTTTTCTTTGAAACGAAAACATCCCTTCATGGACAGCGACATGACTAGGGATGGGTATCGAGAACTGGTTCCTTTCGGGTATCGTTAAGAAATGATTCGGTCCACCGACATCAATAAGCTTTTTGCTTAACGATTCTGTTATCGGTCCTTCAGAGTCGCCATTATTTTGGGGGGTGTTTATCAGGAAAATGATCATTTCTCTACACTGATTACAGACCCTGCAGCGGGTCCGTAATCAACTTTTCTGCAGCGCGGCTTTGCTTTGAACCTTGAACCGATCAAAGCAGTGGTTCACAGATTGAAACAGTGCTTCGATTGCTTCGTTTATTCTTTCTTTCTTTCGCTTAATTTTCCTCCGCGAAAACCCTAAAGAGCATACATCTGAGTATTATTTACCTTTTCTATGTTAAACCGACCTGTTATGGTCTTCTGAAACAGTTGACAAATGTGTTTTATAACTTAAAAATGGGAGCGATGCTAACGCATTAGCATGTCTATAGCATTTTCAATGTTAAAAGTTAGCATTAAGCAGTTGCAGATGTCATCGCGTTCGGGTGCATTTTTTTTCCAAATTGTAATATTTTTTAAATTTATTTTTGTTTATATATTAATAATCTAATGATTATTATATACAATATATACTTACTATATACAGCTTTAGAGAAAGAGACAAAAAGAACCTGAATAGAAACACAACAGAGAATATAAAACCAACTAACAATGAACATACATAAATAAATACATACATACAGAAATAAATAATTGTTTCCTGTGAACACCTAGTGACTCTTACACCTCCATTTCATCCCTGTCTTATTTAAGTTTAATGACAATTTGTTTCGGTCAAACCATATTTTCAGTTTGTTAATTTAGTCAGTGATTTCCTCCAGAACTATCTGCCAAGCTACAAAACTGCTGCATCCTAGTAAGAGCAGAATACTACTGGAATGAATCTGAATAAGGAAAGTTGGGTTTTTTTCCTCACTAAATGGATGCTGCACTCACTGCAGTTTATTGTCTGGAATAGTCCCAGATTGCATTTCACAGCTTCTAGAATTCATTTTCGTGCAGGTGGTGTTGGGGGTTAATTTTGGGTTTCAGCTTTTTTGTTTTTCGTCACTTTCATCCCTGAATATGTCAATCGTGAGTCACTAACTGGGACTCCTGTCTTGTTGGGAGAAAGACACGAGAATCGCCCTCAATTCTGTTCACACAGCTCCAAACGCTGCGTGGCTCTCTGCCAAGACAAGTTAGAACAATAGAGTCCAGTCGGAATTAATAACTTCAAAGCGAAACACCGTTTTGTTTATTTTTATTTATGTCCAGAGATCAAGGGATCAAGAGATACGGTGACCAATTTCATATTTATTTACTTTAAGACTCAATGAAATACATAGAAAACCTGTAAAGCCTACTTTTAGTACAAAATTCACAAGGTATCGATAAGGGAATTGATAAGGAATCGGACCGATAAGCAGAATCGATAATGGCATTGATATCAATAAAATCTTATCAATACCCATCCCTAGACATGACGTCTCCTAACCGGGCAAAATATTGATGAAGTTCCCGTATGTTAATGCATTCTCAATGGAGATTCGGGACTGAACACACAAAATCCGTGTTTAATAAAAAAATGCCACTTTGACCTGGATATCGAGCCAGTAAAATTAAATTACATTAAATTATGTCAAGAAAGTATTAAACTTAGTCTGATACACACACATTCCCAAATATTAGTGTTGAAAGTTACACGGATCGACGCTGTTCAAGCTGCTGAGCTGAGGCGTCCTGCTGCAGCTCTGTTCAACGCAGCTCCTAAAACCATTACAATACATACATATACACATATACACATATACATACATATATACATATACATATATACAAGGTCTATTAGAAAAGAAACCGACAGTTTTATTTTTTTAAAAAACTATATGGATTTGAATCACGTGTGATTACATCAGCCAAGCTTGAACCCTTGTGCGCATGCGTGAGTTTTTTCACACCTGTCGGTGACGTCATTCGCCTGTGAGCACGCCTTGTGGAAGGAGTGGTCCAGCCCCCTCGTCGGATTTTCATTGTCTGAGAAGCTGCTGAGAGCCTGGCGCTGTGCTTGATCAAAATTTTTTCAAGAACTGTGAGGCACATCCGAGTGGAGACCATTCGAGAAATTCAGTTGGTTTTCGGTGTAAATTTTAACGGCTGATGAGAGATTTTGGATTGTTTCTATCGCTGTAAGGACTTCCCATGGACCGGGATGTTGCGCAGCAGGACGTTGCGCAGCGCTCCGAGGTGACGTCGTCATCCTGTTTCAAGCTGAAAACCTCAAAATTTAAGCCTCTGTTGACCCAGGACGTCATGAGAGAACAGAGAACTTTCAGAAGAGGTCGGAATCAGCAGTTTATCCAGACATTCCACTGTTAAAGGAGATTTTTTTTAATGAAAGACGTGCGGACGGATTGGCGCGTCGGCTCGCAGCCGCCACAGGAAAAATACTTCCATGTTGATAACCATTTGTAAAATCCAGGCGGCTTTTGGTGGCTTTCAGTTGAGTGAGTATCTGAGAAATTGTTTAACAGGAGGGCATGTTCCAACTTGTCCTTAAGTCTTCCAACGGAGGTGTTTTTCCTGTGGCGGGCGCGCCGCCACAAAAAAAACACCTCCGTGTTGGAAACCATTCAGAAGATTCAGACGGCTTTCGATGGCTTTCAGTCGAGTGAATATCCGAGAAATTGTGTAACAGCTGGACATGCCCCAACATGTCCTGTGAGACTTCCAAGACGGAGGTGTTTTTTTGCTGCGCATCCTGAGCTGCTTCATGCCGACGCGCGAAATCCTCCGCACATCTTTCATTACAAAATCTCCTGTAACAGTGGAATGTGCCGCAAAAGTGCTATGTCCAGCTCTGTTGCCATTTCTGTGGTAGTCACATGATGTCCCGGATCAACACAGCATTCAGTTTAGAAATGATCTGGTCGATCCAGCCTGTCAAATGGCCGCTCGGCGCGCCGCGCGCCCTCCGCCGCTGTGGGCCGTCTTTAAAAAGGTTTTAACTGTCCATAATCCGCAACTGAATCTATCGAATGGTTTCCAACTGCCTGTCTCTAACAGTTTCTGAAAAAAATTTCATGGAGCAAAGCGGCAGTCTCTCAGCAAGTTCTCAGACAAAAGAAATCCGACAGGAGAGGAGGACCAGTGCTCACTCAAAGCCTGCCCACAGGCGAATGACGCAACCGACAGGCGTGGAAAAACTCACGCATGTGCACAAAGGTTCAAGCTTGGCTGATGTAATCACACGTGATTCAAATCCATATAGTTTTTGAAAAAAAATAAAAAGGTACGATACTTTTTGGACAGACCTCGTATTATTAAAGCAGACTTAACTTTAAGATTAAGAGCATGAGTACATATCTGTACTAGCATGGCTGAAGAAAGAAAACTTATAGTATAATGCATATTTTATTTATTTTGTATTAATGTATATGTTGTTTTATGATTGAGTTTTAAGATGCAAAGGGTTTGCTGGAAGGAGAGAATTTCTTCTGACATGTACAACTTACAGTTGTGAAAAAAAAGGATATTGCCATTTATTGATATTTACGTCCAAGAACATAATAAAATAACTGGTGTTTATTTATCTGTCTGTACGTCTGTTAACAGGATTACGTCAAAACTACTACACGGATTTTGAGAAAAATTTTTACCACGGATACATACATATTAAGCCATGGAAGACTCCATTAAATTTTGGAGGTGATCCGGATCCTAGATCAAGTTTCACTTTATATAGGCTTTGAGGGGAGGTGATGGTCTAGTGGTTAAGCATTGGGCTTGAGACCAGAGGATCCTCAGTTCAAATCCCAGCCTGACTGGAAAAATCACTTAGGGCCCTTGGACAAGGTCCTTAATCCCCTAGTTTCTCCTTGTGTGTAGTGAGTGCCTTGTATGGCAGCACCCTGACATCAGGGTGAATGTGAGGCATTATTGTGAAGCGCGTCAAACTACTTCACAGATTCTCACCAAATTTGCACCACAGACAGATATTAGGGCATGGACAACGCCACTGAATTTTGGAGGTGACCTGGATCGGCGGACGTCAGAAACTTTCAATCGCTCTTGTTTTAATTGCAGTTTGAGGGGAAAAGAAAACGGAGTGGCTATACGCCCAACTGTTAGGTCAATAAAGTAAATATGCCCAACCACAACAGACCAATGAGCGCGCTTGTAAATTCACTTCTTGTTTCAACGCAGGGAAAAAGGGTGGATATTTTCTCGCTGGCTGCGGGAAGGTTTGCAGCCTGTGGAGGGGCTGTGATCTAAAGTGGTTCTGTTTGGCTCATCACTCCCAGGGAACTGTGTCAAACTAACACCATCTTACAGGCAACAAGCAGCATTTTGTTCATAAAAACTGTTTCGTCGTCGTTAACAGGCTTTAATTCAAAATACTTAGGAAGTTTGTCTGCTTTCATCCAATGTGGTGCTTTTTGTTGTTTTGTTTTGTTTTTTTGCAGTAATTAAAGACAGTGCCGTTAAATGTGTCAAACATATACTGCTTTTCATGCTGCAACAGAGCCTTAAAAAAGTGGGGTAAGAATGTAGTTTAGATGTACAAAACGTGTCAAATACACAATCACGGTTGAGCGAATAAGGTAAGACATTATATTTATCTGCCCAACGGTTGGGCGAATAAGGTAAGACATTATATTTATCTGCCCAACGGTTGGGCGAATAAGGTAAGACATTATATTTATCTGCCCAACAGTTGGGCGAATAAGGTAAAGTAAGTCCCTTCGGCTGTTCCCTTGTTTGCACTTGCGGTCGCCACAGCAAATCCAAGGTGGATCTGCATGATGAATTGGCACAAGTTTTACGCCGGATGCCCTTCCTGACGCAACTCCACATTACATGGAGAAATGTGGCAGGGGTGGGATTTGAACCCGGAACCTTCTGAACTGAAACCAAGCGCATTAACCACTTTGCGACCACCCCTGCTCAGTTGGGCGAATAAGATAAGACATTATATTTATCTGTCCAACGATTGGGCGTGTAATGTTCAATGTATGACTTATCTGCCCAACGGTTGGGCAAATAGCCCTTGGCAAAAGAAAAACCTACTTCCTATGTCTTGGCATTTTTAATACTTAAACTAATTTAAGACATTTTAGTACCAATTAACAACTTATTTTTAGATTTAAAAATTCAGGAACACTGTGAACTTAAAAAATGTGATGTCAAAAAAAAAAAATTATCAGAGTAACCGATTCTGGTTTTTCTGTTGTTCCACAAACAGATATATTTAAACTTAACCCTAACCTAACCCTAACTCCAGAACTGTTTAAAAGCTAATGCAACGCAACAAGTCTTTACCTTTGTCGTGTGGTCGAAGGATCGTACTTTGGCCACTTTATGTTGCACAGTTGAGTAGTACGCAAGCTTCGTGAGGGAGCCACCTGAGTGATTGAAAAAATAAATAAAAAATACTGCGTGTGAAGAGAAGCTGTGAAGAGCAGCTGTCAAACTGAAGCCTTAGCTAGCTAGCAGCTAGCTAGCAGCTGCAGCTTTCTACTAAGTTTAACCACATATTTAAGATAACAATGCTCGTGAGGAAATAGTCAAACGTCCGTCTTTGGAACGAACATTCACGTTGGCAAAATAATTTTAATTAAATAAGAGTTTTTACGGAGAAGGTGAGTTGTTTACTTTCACTTATCAGGCTGCTGGAGAACAAGCGTCCCGAAACAAGGAAAAGTGAGAGAGAAAAAAATCTCCACGTACCGATGTCTATTGCGAACCTCTTAGCGTTTTCCAAATTGCGGAATATTTCATCGGGAGGAAGGGTAATGCTTTTATCCATGCTGTGACTACCACTGCTGCTGTCAACACCGCCACATTCCGCCATGGTCGAGAAAACGGAGGAGATTTGACGCTGCGTACGTAACGTACGCGCAGAGGCGTACGTCCTACCGACCAATCAACATCGAGTATTAACAGTGGGCGTTGTTTCGAAGAAAATGGCGCCAAAAGGAGCCAAAAACTATTTTATTTTATAGTGGTACAGCTTAGCTAAAATTTCCATAAAAATTGTTCATTTTGTGATAAAATCATGAAATTTGGCACACATATTCTAAATTAACTAATGTTTATTTACAGATATGGAGCCATCCTGGAGCTGACCTCTAATGAGCTACAGTATCCCATAATCCCTTGCACGCCAGAGAGTCACTTCAGTCAAAACAACATAATCCACATGATGACAATTGTAAATGAATATTATACTACAAAAATGTAATTTTTTTTATGCTGTTCATCACGTTAATAAGAGACTGCATGCATGATACCCTGAAAACTTGCTACAACAATTATAAAATAATCCGTGTCTGCTGCGTTTAACGGAATTTAATAAGAGCAAACCGAATTTCAGACATATTATATATATTAATCTGGAACAAAGAGAACAAACAGTGTTGTAAAGAACAATAATCAAGACGTTAAAGAGTAAACTTCACTTTACCCCAGAACGACATGATCAGGAAGCGTTTGTAGCTCACAGCAGCTCCCATTGAAGATAACGGAGAGACAGCCTGTGATTCTCGCATGTTTACATAAAACAAATGCAATAACAACGTCTATAAACCCAGAGAATATATTCACAAGAGTTTTAGGCACAATAATAAAATAGTTTTATGTTGCGATGTTAATGGTGTTGTCCGTGTGCAGCGGTTAAAGTGCAGCGTGATCAGAGCATCTCAATATGTTACTGAGATCTCGCAGCACGGCGACCTCTCCGAGGTTTGCGGGATTTTAAACCTGAAAAGCCTCAATAGAGATTTCAAATCCCGCAAAATCTCGTAAAACTTTGAAGAGGTCGCCGCTCTGCGAGATGTCAATAACACTGAGAAATGCATTGAGACACTCTGATCAGGCTGCACTTTAACCGCTGCACACAGACAACACCATTAACATCGCAAACTCTTTGTATATTGTGCCTAAAATGCTCGTGAATATACTGTCTGGGTTTATAGATGTTTTTGTGTTTGTTTTATGTAAACATGCCAGAAGCTCAGGTGGTTTCCCCATTATTTTCAATGGGAATCGCTGTGAGCTGCGATCGCTTCCTGTTCATGCATTCTGGGGGAAAGTGAATTCTGCTCTTTAACGCCCTGCTTATTGTCCTTGACAACACTGTTTGTGCTGTTTGTTCCAGAGGAATATATATAAAATGTCTGAAATTCGGTTTGTGTTTATGAAGTTCCATGCAGGTTAAACATAGCAGACACGGATTATTTGGAATATTTGTTTTAGCAAGTTTTCATGGTCGCACGCATGCAATCTCTTATTAACGTGATGAAAAGCATAAAAAATTACATTTTGGTAGTATACGAGGTCTGTCAATAAAGTATAGGTCCTTTTTATTTTTTTCAAAAACTATATGGATTTCATTCATATGTTTTTATGTCAGGCATGCTTGAACCCTCGTGCGCATGCGTGAGTTTTTCCACGCCTGTCGGTGACGTCATTCGCCTGTGAGCACTCCTTGTGGGAGGAGTCGTCCAGCCCCTCGTCGGAATTCCTTTGTCTGAGAAGTTGCTGAGAGACTGGCACTTTGTTTGATCAAAATTTTTTCTAAACCTGTGAGACACATCGAAGTGGACACGGTTCGAAAAATTAAGCTGGTTTTCAGTGAAAATTTTAACGGCTGATGAGAGATTTTGAGGTGATACTGTCGCTTTAAGGACTTCCCACGGTGCGAGACGTCGCGCAACGCTCTCAGGCACCGTCGTCAGCCTGTTTCAAGCTGAAAACCTCCACATTTCAGGCTCTATTGATCCAGGACGTCGTGAGAGAACAGAGAAGTTTCAGAAGAAGTCGGTTTCAGCATTTTATCCGGATATTCCACTGTTAAAGGAGATTTTTTTAATGAAAGACATGCGGACGGGTCCGCGCGTCGGGTCCGCGCGTCGGGACTCAGCCGGCGCGGTGCGGCGGCACAGGAAAAACACCTCCGTGTTGATAACCATTTGTAAAATCCAGGCGGCTTTCAGTGGAGTGAGTATATGAGAAATTGTTTAACAGCTGGACATGTTCCAACTTGTCCTTAAGGCTTCCAACAGAGGTGTTTTTCCTGTGGCGGAGCGTCGCGGCGGCTGCGAGCCGACGCTGCAATCCGTCCGCACGTCTTTCATTAAAAAAATCTCCTTTAACAGTGGAATATCCGGATAAAATGCTGAAACCGACTTCTTCTGAAACTTCTCTGTTCTCTCACGACGTCCTGGATCAATAGAGCCTGAAATGTGGAGGTTTTCAGCTTGAACAGGCTGACGACGGCGCCTGAGAGCGCTGCGCGACGTCTCGCACCATGGGAAGTCCTTAAAGCGACAGTATCACCTCAAAATCTCTCATCAGCCGTTAAAATTTTCACTGAAAACCAGCTTAATTTTTCGAACCGTGTCCACTTCGATGTGTCTCACAGGTTTAGAAAAAATTTTGATCAAACAAAGCGCCAGTCTCTCAGCAACTTCTCAAACAAAGGAATTCTGATGAGGGGCTGGACGACTCCTCCCACAAGGAGTGCTCACAGGCGAATGACGTCACCGACAGGCGTGGAAAAACTCACGCATGCGCACGAGGGTTCAAGCATGTCTGACGTAAAAACATATGAATGAAATCCATATAGTTTTTGAAAAAAATAAAAAGGACCTATACTTTATTGACAGACCTCGTAATGCTCATTTGCAATTGTCGTCATATGGATTCTTGTTAGACTGCAGAAAACTCTCTGGCGCACAAGGGATTCAATAGGTTGAATAAAGAATTACACAGATGTCAAAATTTAAAAATGCTCCAATCATGTTGAAAACTACACCACATTATTTTCTGATCATAACGATTCCAAAAAGAGTTAATAGCATTTTAAAAAGGAATAGTTTGCGCCATCTGTCACGCTTAGTTATCATGTTACGGGGTAACATATGTCATACGTCATAGAATCCAATGGACATTGACCTTGTTTGACCTTTACTTTGGAGACCAAGCATTCAACAAAGTCAAAACTATTCCATTTATTAATCCTTTTATTTCAACCAATAATTTGCAACACTTTTTACCAAAACTGGAGCATCTTTAACTTTTGACCCCTGTACAAACTGAAACTGATCTTTGTCACCATTTTTGCTGTTTTTACCCCATAACCCCAGAACATTTACTCATAGATAGTCCAAACTATACCTTTTTGTTATGATTAGACAAATAATGTGGTGTAGTTTTCAACATGAATGGAGCATTTTTAAATTTTGACCCCTGTGTAATTCTTTATTGACCCCTGTAGCTCATTAGAGGTCAGCTCCAGGATGGCTCCATATTTGAAAATAAACATTAGTTAATTTAGAATATGTGTGTCAAATTCCATGTTTTTATCACAAAATGAACAATTGTTTTGCTATGCCACCCCACTATTAACTTTGTAGAACAATTGTAACATCTCAAAAGTAAGTCCTGTACAGGAAAAAAAATCATCATAAAAGACATAATTCACATACAATTCTAAACAAAATATAACTAAAACAATAATTAAAAAGCATAAAAACATGAGTAAAAATAACAACCATACGATAAAAACAATCTGATAAAATCAAATAAATGAATGGCATCAATGTCTTACTAAGTGTCAAAGGCCAAGGACAAGAGATGGATTTTCAAAAGAGATTTGAAAGCAGACAGAAATGAGGCCTGTCTCATTTGCTGAGACAGGTCGTTCCATAATTTTGGAGCCGCAACAGTGAATGCGCGGCACCCTCTGAGCTTCCGCTTAATTTTACGTACGCTCAGGAGCAGCTGCTCAGCTCACCTGAGAGAGCAGGTGGGTATATAGATAGGAAGAGCACATCCAGCGCAGGGATTTAAAAACAAAATAATTTTAAAATGAACCCTAAAATGCATGGGCAGCCAGTGGGCTGAGCCTAAAATGGGGGAAATGTGCTTGTATTTACATGTCGGTTAAAAGATGCACAGCAGAGTTTTGTACCATCTGAAGATGGGCAATGGAGGAGGCACTAACCCCCATATACAGTGAATTACAGTAATCCAGCCAAGTAGTAACAAAGGCATGTATCAACTGTCTCAAATTTCTGTCTCGAAAGAAATGGCTTTATTTTGGCCAGTTGTCTCAAATGGAAAAAGCTTGATTTGACAATGGTCCTGATATGACTGTTGAATTTCAAATCTGCAGCCACTTTAACCCCTATAGCTGTGATGGTTGACTGGGCCAGGGAACCCAGATCTGGTGGGGTGGGGGGGGAAGGGGTCCTAGTGGTGCCACCAAAAACCATTGCGTCAGTTTTCTTGTCATTGACAGATCCTCAGCCTGGTCCGATGGATTGAAAATCCCAGACGCCTGGGTTGTGCTTTGGCCTTCATCCGCCTTCATCGCCACTGGGTTACAAGCTATCACCTCCTCCACTGTTGAGGACTTCTTTTTTCACCAGAGCCCCATTAGGCATCCATATTTTCTCTTGGGCCTGCATGGTTACCATAGCAGTACACAAATTCCCCACCATATTTTGCCCCAACAAGCAATCCCCTACTTGATCTGGTGCCCAGGTGTCACGACGTGGACTCCTTGTTTATATCCTGCACCACCCTCACATCTCTGCCACTCCACACTTCCTCATACAACACCACATCTCTTTTCTTGACACCCTGTCATAAGCTTTCAATAAATCTACAAAAACACAGTGTAACTCCTTCTGGCCTTTTCTGTATGTCTCCATCAGCAATCTCAGTGCAAGCATTCCTACTCTCCACCCCGCCACCACCTTACAGTTTCCAATTTCCTCCTACATCTCCTACATAGAATGTAGACCACCTGTGTGCAGCTTCTTCCACTTTTATACTGGAAGTCACCCTGTGCTCCTCCTTCTTAAAATAAGTATTTTCAACACCCATTTCCCTCCTTTTTGCAAAATCAACAACCATCTGCCCTTCCATATTCCTCTCTTTGATACCATATCTACCCACTACTTCCTTATCACCTCTGTTCCCTTCACAGACATGCCCATTGACGTCTGCTCCTATCACCACTCTTTCATCCTTGAATGCACTCTCTACCACCTCATCTAACTCACTCCAGGAATCTTCTTTCTCCTTTATCTCACAGCCTACTTGTCGGGCATATGTACTGATGACATTCATCATCACCCCTTCAATTTCCAGCTTGACATCATCACCCTGTGAGACACTTGCTTAACCTCCAACTTAGTCTGACTACACGCTTCTTTTAGCATGACCAACACCATTTCTCCTTCCGGGAACAACATAATACAACAATTTGAACACACCTCTGATGCTTCTGACCGTACTCCCCTTTCACTTGGTCTCTTGGACACACACACACACACACACACACACACACACACACACACACACACACACACACACACACACACACACACACACACACTATGTCTACCTTTCTCCTCTCTGTCATGTGGGCCAGTTCTTTCCCTGTACCATTCATACTACCAACATCCAAAGTCCCAACTCTCACTTGCACACTTCTGACTGTCCTCCTCTCCTACTGTTTCCGGACACATTCTCCCCCTCTGTGTCTTTAGCCAGCAGTCACCCAGGTTCTGCCGCTACCTCATCAAACTCCCTCCAGAAATCTTCTTTCTCCTTCATCTCACAACCAACCTGTGGGGCATATGTACTGATAATATTCATCATTTATTACCTCCAACACTCTCTTAAAATACCTCCTCCTGGCATCCATCCGTCTGTGGGAGACGATGTTGTAGCATCCAGTTTGTTTTATTTTATTTTATTTTTTTGCTTTTATTTGTTTTTTATACACTTTTCAATTCAATTTCAATTTATTTTATTTATATACCATCAAATCACAACAAAGCTGCCTCAAGGTACTTCACACAAGTAAGGTCTAACCTTATCAACCCCTAGAGCAAAAACAGAGGTGACAGTGGCAAGGAAAAACTCGCTCCAATGATTTGAGGAAGAAACCTCAACCAGACCAGACTCAAAGGGGTGACCCTCTGCTTGGGCCATGCTACCAACACAGTTGACAATACAAATATACAGGAAATTTTGTCTTTTGTTTCTATCTGCACCTGCACAAATGACTTATCAGTCCAATGGGTGAGTGACAATCTCTGCTGCATTTGTTGCACGTGTACTGTGATGCCTGCTGAGGCTGCCGCTGTTGCTCCTTCCTCTTAACTCGTTGCTCAGCAAGGCATTGGTTCCTCTCCTGCTCAGCCCTCTGTGCACCTGTTCTGACAGTAAGGCGCCAGGCTGCACGGTCCTCTGCACACTGCTCGTACGTGTTGGCATTGGTGCTGCACATTTTCATATCCTTCTTGCAGACATCCTTGAAGTGCAGGCGTGGACGACCAGCCAAATGAGTGCCCTCTGCCAACTCACCGTACAGTAGATCTTTAGGAATGTGGCCCGGATTCATTCTTCTGACGTGGACAAGCCAAAGAAGGCACCTTTCGCCAAGAATGGTGAACATGCTGCTCATGTTGGCGCATTCCAAGACGTCTGTGTTGGGCACCTTGTCCTGTCATCTGATGTGCAGAATTCGTGTAAGGCACCTCAGATGGTAGCTGTTGAGCTTTTTCTCATGTCTGGCATAGGTGGTCCATGCCTCACTACTGTAGAGGAGTGTGCTGAGCCCCCAGGTCTGGTAGACGTGCAGTTTTGTCTTCTCGGTGAGACTGGAGTTGTTCCAGACTCTGGCTTAGTCTTGCCATAACTGCTGCTGTCTTTGTAGTCCTACTGTTCATCTCTGCGTCAATGGAGAGTGAGTTAGAGATGGTTGACCCAAGGTATGTGAAGTGCTCCACAACTTTCAGGCTTTACCCATCAATGTCAATGTCATCAGCAAAGAGCATCTCACAGACGGGTACCTCCACAACCTTGGTCTTGGCACGAAGTTGATTTTGAATAGCTTGCCGTCAGTCCTGATGTGAATGTACACTCACTCGCTGCAATCCTTCAAGGCGTACTGGAGGAGCATGGAGAAGAAGATTCTGAAGAGCATCAAGCGCAAGGACACAGCCCTGTTTCACCCCACTGTTAACTGGGAAGGCCTCTGATGTTGCACCATTGAAGCAAAATGTGCTGTGCATGTTCTTATGGAATGAAGAGACCACTGCGAGGAGTTTTGGGGGACAGACGATCTTCTGCAGGAGCCTGAAGAGTCTGCTTTGACTGACCAAGTCGAAAGCCTTCACAGATGATGGTGTGATCTTTGTGGAATCAATTGATACCGACTGCAGTGAGGAATTGGAGCGTCTGGGTTTGAAGACTGTCCTGGATCAAGACCAAGATCCAGATTTTTAATGACTTCCTGGACTCAGCCAACAGAAGTATATCGATCTGCAGTGAAAGTGTTGAATTTGTCTACGTTCACTTATTTTGGCATTGACATTCTGGGTCGTCTACCTTTGAGATCGAGAGAGACCTGAGAAGAGCTTACGGAGTCATGAGGTCACAGGACAAAGGTGTTTGGCAATGTCAACATGTTTGCAGGAGAACAATGGTCCAAGTCTTTATGGTCGTGGTGCTACATGTCTTACTGTATGGGATTTGGACTGTAGCTAGTGACCCAAGGTGATGACAGGTCTTTGGTGCTTAACCCTCTGGTTTCCGACGCCGTCGCTTTACTAAATTATAAATAACTTTTTAATGATATGAGATAGAAACATACTTTTTTTTGCTGAAAAGTTAACTCTGCGGACTTTTGAGCCAGCCATCGGCCATCTTTGTACTCCTCATAGAAGCTGTGTGATGATGTGCACAATGTGAGTGTCCAATCGGAATTGGTTCACCGTCACATGGTTTTCCAAACTCCATTCGTAGGGCAGATTTACCTCACGTGAAAAGCCAAAGATCATTTGCAGGAGTGATATGTTACTAGTTGGCCCGTTTGAATAGCCCCCTGGGTGCTCCAATGAGTACATACTATTCCAATGCGCCCTGCACCATTACGCACAGCAAAAGTGAGCAGAGGAGCAGACAGAGAGCCTCTGATGACAATCTTATGTGCTCAAACAAAGAGTGTGTAACTATCAGGATTGCTTCAGTAGTTTGCATGTGAATGTTACTGGATAACTCTGTTGCTTTCTCAGCATAAAGCACTGTTTACCATATCAAAATAACAAAACGCATAGACCACTGTGTATATATTGTTCAAAATGTGCATTTGTGTTTATTGTTTGAAACGTTTTGTTGTACAGTCTTTCACACAAGACCTCAAATTACCTTTATAACAAAACGCATAGACCATTTTGTATATATTGTTCAAAATGTGCATTTGTGTTTATTGTTTGAAACTTTTTGTTGTACAGTCTTTCACACAAGACCTCAAATTACCTTTATAAAGTGTCAAAACAGTTGTTTATTATAGTTTGCTGTGTGTTTTGAATAAATGTGTGTGGAAAATTATTTTTCGCTTTATTTTTTTGTTATTTCTGATTGTAAACCTTTATACCACTTGTAAAACACAACAAAGATATATTCTGAAAGCACAGGTTGTCCTGAAAAGAAAGAGACATAAAACTTGATTGTGGGATGCAGGGAGAGCTGTTAACAGCAATAATAAAACATTTATGCCAGGTGAGTGAACTGTCCAAAAAATGCCCTCGGAGGGTTAAGGATCCTTGGGTTCAGCTAGAATGACTCTGTGTCAAACAATCGGTTACTGAGGAAGACTAAAATGAGGAATATCACTTGCATTGTGACCATATCCTGTGTCACCTTCAGCATTTTGGGCATGTGGCATGTTTATTGTCATGTTTGTTTTAATTTTCCACATTTTGTCAAAGTACTTGTTCAGTTTTCAACATTCTATATCAAATGTCTCAAGTGATCTCACGTAGTTCTTATCTTAATTTTAATATTTTATTCAAAGTTAAAACAGTGTTTTTAAATACAAAAACACATTTAAGAAACATGTTTTCAGGCATTGTCCATAGTTTTTCACCTTTCTTGGACAAATTTCATGAGAGGATCTCAGTTGTCTCTTCTCATATTTCTTAACAACAACAACACAAGACATTTTAAAATAATATTTGGACATCTAATGTGGTGGGACATTCATTTTGTCAAACCAGTTTTGTACAACAGAACTCTAATTTAAAGCCTTTTTTAATCACCATGTCCCATCATCAAGATTTGCAAGGAAACGGTGTGAAGTTTTAAAATTGTGTATTAAAGAATTCCCCGTCACAGCTGTTTTGCTGCGGACTGCCTTCATTGTCCCACTGGGGCTTTGTGAGTGGCTTTTCTGTGGATTCCCACACTCTATCCATTCACCCTTTGGAGAACAAAAGAAGTGTGTCTGCTTGCACATCACATTAACTATAGAGTCGCTTTACGAGTCTTGTCCCACTGCCTTTGAATGGACATTCTTGTCTTCCAGACTTGTCATTGCCAGGCTTTTGTAACATGGTGGTGTGGAATGCAGACATGCTGAGGATTAATGGACACTCATGCTCCCTTTCTTCATTTGCAATGTAGATCTACATTCCAGGCTGTCTTATTTTGATGCTAGAGAACAAGAATCCATCTGTTTCCTTTGCATATTATTGCATACTTTTATCAATAAATGACTGTAGATTAATAAATACTGCTGTAAATGGACAAGGAGACAAGCGAGGGAAGCCACCAAGACACCCATGAAAAGTCATGACAAAGTATATGTTTTCTTTGTATACTATTAGTGCAGATTTTTACAAATAACTAGCAGTGCAGATTAATAAATAGTGCTGTATATATGCAGTAAATGTGCAAAAAGGAGACTAGTGAGGGGAGCCACCAAGACACCCATGAAAAGTCATGACAAAGTATCTGTTTGTTTTCTTTGTATACTATTAGTGCCGATTTTTACAAATAACAGTAGCAGTGAAGATTAATAAATACTGCTGTATATATGCAGTAAATGTGCAAGAAGGAGACAAGCGAGGGAAGCCACCTAGACACCCATGACAACTCATGACAAACAAAGTAAGTTTGTTTTCTTTGCATATTATTGCATTCTTTTTTTGTATATAATAGCTAAAATGCAGATTAATAATTACTGTGCAAATGAACAGTAAACGTGCAAGAAGGAGACCAGTGAGGGGAGCCACCTAGACACCCATGACAACTCATGACAAACAAAGTAAGTTTGCTTTCTTTGCATATTATTGCATTTTTTTGTAAATAATAGCAGCAGTGCAGATGAATAAATTATGCTGTAAATGCACAGTAAATGTGGAAGAAGGAGACTAATGAAGGAAGCCAACAAGACACCGCCTCGAAACCCACATCCAATCTAGGCTTTAATCTCCTATGTGCTTTCTGGCAAACTGAACCTGTAAATTCCTTTTTTTTTCAGAAAAACTTTCTCTGTGCTGCTCCACCATGACGCTGTATAACTGGTGATCCTACTTGGATGATTACTTAGTACCAGACAAAAACTTCTTGTGATGACGTGAGCATCAGATGTTCTGCTCTCTCTCGGTGGGGTCAACGCTTTCCCACATTTACATACAGCTCTGTGAGTGTTCCCCATCACAGTGGTCCACCTGCTCCCCTGAGATACGATCATCATCATCATCATCATTCGGCCAATCACAGCATTCAGCATCCCTCATTGTCTCCCGGAGCTCTCTGATTGGCCGACAGTGTGAGAACCTGCATCCAGACCCAGACCCACACATTCATATGTAGATCAGTGAGTATAAATAGGAGGGATGAAGCAGCAGAGATCAGACTGTCTGTGCAAAAGCTCTGCAGCTCACAGATCCAGACATGACACCAACTATCACTGCAGCAACAAGCAATTCTCAGGAGCATCTGACTCTGAGCCACAAGGTAAACTGGACACTCGTGCACATTTAGACATCATGCATCAGGATTTGTCCTTTTGCTGCTGACACTAGACTGTAGATGAAGGTTTTCTTCATGCCTCTGTTGTTCTGTGTGCAGCTGAGAAAGCCTGTGGTGGAGAAGTTGCGCAGAGAGCGAATCAACAGCAGCATCGAGCAGCTCAAGTCTCTCCTGGGTCCAGAGTTCCTCAGACAGCAGCCAGACTCCAAGCTGGAGAAAGCAGACATCCTGGAGATGACAGTTTGCTTCCTGAGACGACTGCAGCAGCAGAATCAAGCTGTGGACTCAGCAGCTGTCCATCAGGGCTACTCCAGGTGTGTCCAAGAGGTGGCGCAATTCCTGTCCGAGGCCGAGGTGCAGACACATTCCCAGAGAAGACTGCTGAAGAACTTCCACAAGCTGCAGTCTTCCTCTGAGAAGAAGCTGACAGAGGCTGACTTCTCTCTTCTGAGCTCCACAGTCCACAGCAGCAGCAAACAGGAGAGCGCCCTCTGGAGGCCGTGGCACAGTACAGCGTCTTGAAGCGGTTTTTATTATTATTATTATTATTATTATTATTATTATTATTATTATTATTATTATTATTATTATTATTATTGTTATTATTATTATTATTATTATTATTCATGTTTCACCACCTTTTGTAAAGGTCAGATTTAGTGCAATTGTGATATTTGCAGCTTTGACTGTCTCTCATCCATGTAAGATAATGTAATTTTATTTAGTTGGGACTACATATATTTCCAATCCAGTGAGTCAGTTTTTTTGTTTTTTTGTTTTTTGTTTTAGTATACTTGTTGTGCATTCAGGAAACACAACGTTTATATTGGAAAAAAAAATGTGACATTTAAACACTAATATTCCCATATCTTACAGCTTTTAATAATAATCAGCCCAGCGGTGGTGCTGCTTTGACGCTCTGTGAGTGACAGCAGTTTTACCTTCAGTGAAGGTTTTGGATGGAAATATGAATGTATCTCTTCAAACCAAGTTTATGCGCATTAAAACAATCAGAAAAAAAATAATACTGTGTGCTTCTATGGACTTTCTTTCAATTTTAACACATGTCAGATATTCTAGATTATATTCCATTCATTGTGTGGATAACACTCTGTGCATAAATGATCAATATAAGCAGAATGTATCCGCATCACCATAAAAATGAGCTTGGATGGATTTGTTTGGAGGGTCTCTTGTACAAAACATTTTAGTGTCTCATGCGTGCAGAATAGGAAATTTCCAGGGCTGATAGGGGTTTTATTCTCTGTCATTTGTGTCTCAGGAAGGGGTAAACCTGTCTGCAAGATTTCCTTCATTTTTTTTTTTTTTTTTTTTTTTCTGGTTGCCTTTTTATTTTTGACACTTTATATATATTAGGATTTAAAAAAAATTGAAAATAAATCCATTTTAGATTGAGTAAATTTGTAGAAGGCTTAACACTGAAATCGACATGAATTTAATCTATAGATGAACTAAACATAGAAGATGCATCCGCCACTTGTAAATCATTTGTGTGGGGGCATTTTGGGTAAGGAAAGAAACAAGACACACACACCTTCAGTTTGAAGTTATAAGCTCATGCATACTCATGCATATAAAATCTGAAGAGACTCATGAGACAAACCGGTCAGTTGAGTTTGTGACTAAACCTTTTGGAGTGCGTGTGTATTGTTCTGTCTTTTACTGCACATGATAATTCATACTTAGAAAGTATCCATCCATCCATTTTCTATACCCACATACTCCAATTAAGAGTTACGGGGCGGGGGGGGCAGAGCCTATCCCACCAGTCATATGCTGTGAAGCGGGTTACACCCTGGACAGGACGCCAGTCTATATGTGAAGTGACAGTCATTAATTAAATCATTTCAAAATGCCCCTGAATTGTTTGCATTTTGCAACCTTGGATCAAATAGGCTTTTTTTCAGACATATCTTTCATTAATTTTTTCTTTAAAATAGTATTCAATAAAAATATATTCTTGTCTCCTTCTCAAGAACCCAGTATCATGTATGGTTTCATCTCGTGAACTGAGTGTATCATCACACGCCTAATATCAGCAGATACTGAAGGTTTCCATATCAGCATTGGTATTGTATCTGACATGGAAAAGGTGGTAACAAGCCATCCATAGTTTAAACTATTATTTGTTGTCATCAAATCCATAAAAGGTCCATATTTTTTTCCATTTTAAATCAGCTGATGAACATGTCTATTTTTTTATTTATTTTTTTATTTTTTTATTGGGACAAATTCTTTAATTGCTTGAGTAGTGAAAGTATTTTGATTAAATAAAAACAAAAGGAATAATAACACAAAAATATTTGAATAAATCAAAGTTTATTCCACCTACAACAAGATGGAATATCATATGCATACACAGCATACATGACATTTTAAAAATCCCTTTACAGAATAAAGGAATATGACACCTTGAAACAAGGCAGTGAGGTATGACAGCTGTCATCACACATCATTCTGGCTCTGTCTTAGAATCATATTTTACTGCAGTAGCAAAAAAAAAGAAAAAGAAAAAAACAAATCTGCTGAATCTCGTTTCATAGCCTGGCTTCAGGAGCAGGACCACACCTCACCTTTCTGAACTTCATACACTCTCTCCAGGTCCTACCCTCCCACCTTCTCAGTCATCTCTGTTTCTCCCACCATCCGGTCGCATGGGGTTCTGCCTCTCTGGAGTCAGGAGCCAACCCTCCTCCCTGCGCACACCCACCACCACCATCACCTACAGTGCAGCCTTCAGTCCTGCTAAACATCCAGATTCACATGGTGTTCAGTACACAGGGTGAACACAAAAAACACTCCTTGTTTCAAATGTTTATAATATCAAAAGTTACATGAATAATTTTACAATTTTGAAGAAGAATCTGCAAAACAGAGAAAAAAAACTTGATGAGTTTCTGCAACTGTCGATACCAAAATTGTAAAATTATTCATGTAACGTTTGATATCATGAATATTTAAAACCAAGGAGTGTTTTTGTGTTCACCCTGTATATTACATCTCCTTGAAGGTGTGGTCCTCCCTCAAAAAACAACAACAACAAAAAGGTTTTAATTAAAACATCAGTATGGCTTTACAAGACCCAGTTTATCTGGTTGTCATTAAAAGGATGATTTTGTGCAAAATCTGGAAGGAAATCCTGCAAAAAATGTTGTATGGCTGGGGGGGCCTGGCTGCCTTTTTGTTTCTGTCTTCTGTTTCTGTCTTTTGTTTTCCCTTCAGGTGGTACGCGTTTAGGACTGAGTGGCTGTGTGGCTGAGTTTTCAGGACCTCACCCTGATCACCTGAGGCTGATCAAGTGCAGCTCGTCAGGACTCACAGCTGTGGTGCATCTACACGGATTGGAGCATGGTGGCATTTAAGTCTGGAGTACACAGTGTGTATTTGCGAGAGACTCGACCTTGTGACCAGACGGGTGAGATCGTCGTCTCGAGAGCCATCTCATCATCAGTGGATGCAGAGAACGTCCAGGTTTGATGCATGGTCTGTGAAAGAGGAGGGGGTGAGGTCTCACGCTCGTCAGCACACTTCCTGAGGTACGTTAGGTTTTGTGACTAACATTATTACAGTCAGTAAATGTGGTGTCCCTCACACCTTATTATATTGAGCTGTTATGTTAGTCGTTTAATCAGCTTCCACTGCAGTTGAGTTATGTGAACTGGGTGTTCCATGCCTGCAGGGAGGGAAGCTGATTAGTGATTAAGCCAGGAAGTGTTTGCTGTTTATGTACACCTTTGAGTGGTCTCTCTGTGTGTGGAGTGTGGACTCACATGATGATTTCTTCTTTCACAGACTCGGTTTGTCACGGCCACCTGGGGGGTGTCGGCGGGGTCCTTGGGTCCGAACAGTTTCTGGCTCCGGACCGTTAGTGCTGCTGGGAGCACACCGCAATTCCACCACGCCAGACCGCGCACTCATTTGTTGTATTTTTCACATCACTGTTATGTAATTAAATTTTGTTATCCTTTGTACCGTGCTCTGCTTATTTTATACTGGGTCCTTCAAACGCTGGTCGGTTCTCCGGGCTGCGTCCAACACATAACAAAAAACCCTGAATGAACTATGGGGACTTTGTGTTACCATGACTACACATGGCAAAACTATACCATCCTATAAACAGAATATAGATATGAAATTGTTTGTTTTATACTTTTGAGACATATGTCACACGTGTTGATTTATGAGACACGCTCACTGAGCCAGTCTCTACCCTGTGAGACACGCCCACAAGGTATAAGAAACAGAGAGACTATCTACTTTTTTCTTCATTATTTTTTAAGGATGAATTCCCTCAGTTTGGTGTATTATTTGTCTGCACTCAAAAAATAAATAAATAAAATAAAATAGACATTGGATGAGCTAAATTAATTTTTTCCATGATTTTCATGCAATAAATAACTACACTGGGGCTACATATACTTACTGGATGGAAATCCTGCAAAAAATTCAATGAAGCTCATGCATTGAGGGCTTTTTTTAAGTACATGAAAAATAATATCAATTTAAAGATGTGCTAAAAAGGTGGCTAAAGATGACCCTTTTACACATCAAGCAGACGTGCATGCTGAAATCAGTTGTAGCTTACAGAAAAATACGATGCCATAGTCCACAGAGTTCTGCTGTCAATCAAAAGTCAATTGAATGATTTTTTTTCTTTAGAGAAACAAAGGTGCCACATCTTCCTCTGCATCAGGAAAAAAGCGCAGAATGTCCCATGAACATTTGGAATAACCATTGTGTGACAGCATGGCTTTTCTCAGTGTGAGGATGGACAGAGTGTTCTCCAGGAGTTCTGACACAGGGATCCCGTTCTGCAGGTGTTCTCCGATCAGAGCCTTCAGCCTATCCAGCCCAGTGCTGCACTTCCTCTCCAGCATGTGAAGTTTACACCTGAGAAAAACAAAAATGATCATTATTGCACTCTGTTTTACACCATGAAGGAGGAGGAATAAAATTAGCATAAAGCTGGAGCAGTGTGCATTCTTTTGTGCAGATAAATGCTCTAATATGCTGATAATACGCTGCTCTACTCATGAAACGTCAATGTTAGATCTTGATAAAATAGCAAGCATTTATCCTTTAGGCATATGTTTCATGCAGCTGTGACATTTTAATTTCCCATTATGGGATGAATAAAGTTAATTTAATGTCATGATGGAGCTTTTTCTTACCTAAAGAGCTACTCCTTCATGTTGTCTTGAAGGCTGAGGTCCACATACAGAGACATTTTTTCTTTGCCTTAGTGGTGACTCGTGTCAGATCAGAGGATGTCTGTGTTAACAGCTGCATCGCTGTTGTGCATTTATGCTGCTCAATCATGCGCTTTCAGTGGAGCACGGCCAATCAGGAGGCGCGCAGGTCCAGACAAAAGCCCGATTTTAATGGCTGTCACATAGAACAGGTGGGATGCTTTATGTGTCTGCCACACATCAGCAAGGTCACTGGGAAAGTGTCCTTTCCTCAAGTGGACAAGGGGGGAAAAATAGTTTCCCACAGAAAATGGCCCTGAGCAAAAAAGTTTGGGCAACACAGGATTTTGAATAAAATGTGTTTTATTTTTTCTTTTTGAGTCAACAGAAATCCTAATTAGAAATGTCCAGTCACAATCTAAATAAAAATAAAATAAAATATGAAATTGTTGTTTGTATTTCATTCAAGAAAAAAAATCTTGATTTCTTTGTGTATGTATTGCTGTACATGACAACACACAAACACTCTAAAATTATTGAGAGTTGAAGATTGATGCAACTGTCTGTTTAGTTGAATGTTGTTTTTTTTCATCATTTATAAGATAATTTTCTGCTAATTGCCTTTAATTTTTTTAATACTGTAGCAAGGCACTATATGCTGACTGCTTGAAAGGTGTTACACAAAATAATAAGAAAACATATATTATTTTAAAACAAAAACAAAGAGTTCACCGCGCTTCTGTATAGCACAAACAAATCTGGTGTAACCAGATAGGACTAATTTGTAAAAGAGAAAAATAACATTTTTGCTTTCAGCACCTTATTAAATTGTCTTTCACTTATTTCTGTGTTGCACCAGTTATTTTTCCCCTTTTTTTTCTCTTTTAGATATTATTTTAAATTCCTTTTTATTGAGGGTTGTGTTGCTTAACACTTTGGTATGTTTTATATTAATAAATTGACCTTTTATTTAGTAGTAAGTAGGTATAGAAAATAAAAGGATGTAGTATATATTTAGTGTTTATTTATTATTAACATTTCTTTTTTTTTTTGTGCGTGTCATTTTTACCTTTTTAGTTCACACTATATTGCCTCACTGGACTTTTGGATCCCAAGGAGCTTTATTATTCTGCATAGGCACAAACAAAGCAACATTGCCCTTGCAGATGTTTGTGAAAAGCAGAGCCTTAATTTATATAAAAAGTATTTAAATCATTATTCTAACTGAACATCACCTGGACTAAGAATTTTAGAGGTTTTAAACAGTTGCAAAGTTGCAGCATGCAAAGTGAATTTAAAGCCACAAAAAAAAAAAAAAATACATGCAAAAGCACCAAAGAGAATAAAGCACAGCTTCGCACACTTACTCAGTTTGACTGAAAATTAGTGAATGTTGTTTCTTCTGTTTTTCTTGTTGCCAAATGCTGATAAATTAAACTGTATTTGTTGTCTTTCTGCCCCCTTATTCTGTTTTTTCTCTCTCTCTCTCTCTCTCTCTCTGTTTAAGGTTTAGTTCTATCCAAACATGGGAGTGGGTGTGTTCTTCTGCAGGCCTCCCATCCTGGACACCAGCATTGACTCCCAAAATTTCCTGTATAATTTCCTGTATTGTCTATTGTGTCTGCAGCATGGCCCAAGCAGAGGGTCACCTCTTTGAGTCTGGTCTGCTTGAGGTTTCTTCCTCAAATCATCAGAGGGAGTTTTTCCTTACCCCTGTCGCCTGTGTGCTTGCTCTAGGGGTTGGTAAGATTAGCCCTTACTTGTGTGAAGCGCCTTAAGGCAACTTTGTTGTGATTTGGTGCTATATAAAATGAAAATAATTTGAAATGAATGTAGACAAAGCACCTCCGAAATTGTACAGATAGAAAATATTACGACCACAGCTTTTTCTTTATCCCTGAGACCAAAATATGACCATCGGGTATTGCGACGACTTTGCATCCGTCCGTCCGTCTGTCTGTGCTCAGCATAACTCCAGTCCAATTACTGCCAGAGTCTTCAAATTCATATTGAAACACAGACCTTAGACAAGTTCAGAGATGGCTAACCTTGACCTATTTTAAGATGTCAAAAGGTCACATTCTGTTTCCCCAGTGGCGGCACCAAGGGGGGGTTAGGGTTAGGGTTAGGGTTAGGGTCAGCCCCCCCAGTAATTCTGCCAATAATGTGAATAGCGACTGACATATTTGTGGATCTCAACTTCAGTTTTGCACTGAGAATGTCTCAATAATGTGTAACTGAGCAAAGTGATGAATGTGTGTGTTCGGTGATGCACCAATGCTGAATCACAAACAGAATTTTCAGTTTTGCAAATAAACATTTATTTGTAAAAATTCACACACAAGTTACAAGTCAGAAATTTGTGTTTGTGGATCACAAACACATGTACAAATCAAAGGATATTTGTAAATCACCCTCTATGCATTTGCAAGTATTAATGAGACAAATTTAACTCCATACTCCAAAAATGTAGGTTTCCTAAATATTTATTACGGCCACTCTTAAAACTTCACTTATCTTTATTTGTACCTATGTGCAAGTTTACTGAACTTGCAATCACTCTAAGTGATGTGTGTGCATTGATACCACATTTTAGAGGAGCACGGGTGACTAAAACATATACCTTGGTTTTTATAAAGCAATTTACTCTATATTGTTTATTTCGACGACATTTTGTGGAGCCCCTCCCCCCACCCAGCCCCCCCAACAAAAATTTCCTGGCGCCGCCACTGTGTTTCCCATTTTATGCTCATACAGCCGAGGGTATTTTAGCATTGCACTATATTTTCTGATTACTGGCCCTTTTCTTCATGATTACAGCTGGAAATTCTGAACCTGCTTCGGATTCAGAGTATGTAACTCTCCAATATTTGAATTCTGATTATTTGCTGTTCTGGTGTGAAGTGTGGCTGAACCAGATGGTTTATCTGGAAAGTGGCCCTTTGCCCAGTCCCCCTGCCTGAGAACAGTCCAGAGTTCTTTGTGAGTGCAGACACACTTCTATTGTGCGTCTGGCTGAGTGGGCCACATTCAGAAGTGCGGGAAGCCGTGTGTCGCCATGGCTCCCAGACACACGAGGCAGTGGAGGGCGTGTGACTGGGGCACGCTCGGCTCTTTGCTGGGAGCAGTGGGAACCCAGAGGACAGATGATGAGAAACCTGAGCCCCAGAAAACAGACACAGATGCAGAGGAGATCAGTTTCTTATTATCAGTAATAAGCTATTTAGAAACATCTTTCTGCTAACCCTCAAGCAACCAAATGGGGTCATTTATGACCCCAGACATATATGTTTGTGCACAATTTTTCTAATTTTAATTTAAAAAAACAAGTTTTCTACCATGAATTTGTCAATCTGTTTGCCCTGCAGTTGTTCATAGAATGTTGCAAGGATCGGCCGATCCTTGTGGCAAGTATAATCCAAACTTGCACGGGCTCACTTATGACCTCGGGAAGCTCTATGAGATTTTTGACATTAAGCATCGAGACTGATTCTTGATGCCCAGAGTGAGGATGAAAAGGATGATGGACAAATATATTAGAGGGTGAAATCAATATGAACAATCATTTATACAGACGTATTCCAATATAAAGTCAGTGGGGTCATAAATAACCCCACTCTGTCATATTAGTCATTAAAATAGCTTGGTTGCTTGAGGGTTCATTTATAGTGGAGGGTTGAAGATTGACCAGTGGAGGGTTGACCAGTAGTGGAGGGTTGACCAGTTTTTCAAACTGGTCTTTGGTGGCTCGGGGAGGGGCTGGAAAGGACGGCACACACGTCAAACTGACATGTGGCTTTCAGTGTTGTAAGTTCAGCATCAGTTTTTCAACACCACCACTGATTTGCTTCAGTTTTTGAAGCACACATGACATTTTTTAGTGTACTGCAATAAAATGAGTCCATTTAAGGAATGCAAGCTGTAGTTTTACACCTACATGAAGGCGTTTTGTTTTCAGCCATGTCAGTCTGTCTGTGCACAAAACAGAACAACTCAGAAGAGTTTTGATCTGATTTAGAGCAAACCTGGTGGAATGACTGAGGGTCAGCCATGGCCAAAAGTGATTTTGTTTTGAGAAAATTTGGTTAAAAGTCAAGGTCATCGTAGAAGATTAAAGTCTGGGTGCAATGCTTGTTTGGTTAAAGATGCACTTAGGGTTACTAAGAACCACAAATACAAAGTCAACCTTTCTATTGGCCACACGGTCTTAGACTTTACATGACCCTAAAAGATTAAACTCAAGGTCATATCTGTTTAACTCAAACACTGTTTCTTTGCATGGAAATGAGCCTGTTGAGGTGGTTCGGGCACCTGGTGAGGATGCCCCCTGGTCATCTCCTGAGGGAGGTCTTCCAGGCACGTCCAACACGGAGGACGCCCCGGGGAAGACCTGGGACACGCTGGAGAGAATACACTGGACAACATGATTTTTCTTGCATGGAGTTTTTCAAGGGATTTGGGGTCATTTGGGAGGGTTAGGGTTAGTCCAAATCTGGTGTTAGTTTTTGCCAATCATATCAGGTTTTTGAGATATAAAAACAATTTTTTAAGTTGATATTTTTGCTGAAAGTTAAAGCACCCATGTATAGAATAATGTTTGTAATGGAAGGCAGCTACTCCCTTAAGAAAGCATTTCTAAAACTACTTTTATGCTTGCATCCTTTTGAGCATTATTGACCACAGTATACAAATATTAAATCAGTGAAATATATTGGAAAAACTTGGAAAAAATACAATCTGGAGCATTATGCTCATCACAGGTAAGGCACCACTGAAAAGCTCATTTTTTCTTAGTTTTGTGTCACAGAATTAAATTTGCAGCTTTAAACCAAAAGCATGCAAAAAATACATGAAATCATAACACTGTCGCTTTAAAACGATCAGTAGTGTTGCATAAATCTAAAATATATCTCGGCGCTAAAGCAGTCACATGAAGACATCATAAATTTTCTTTTTGTAGCTGATCTCTTATGAACTACACAAGAGACATATGTCATCAAACTGCAGCAGTAATCTGCCACCTTGGTAATGTTCTTCCATCACGTTGATGTCCTGGTGGAAACGTTCACCCTGATCCTCACTTACGTTGCCAATTCACTCTAAAAAGTAATTCAGTGGTTTTGTATATATCGCAGTAAGAAATAGCTATACTGACTTAATAAAATCTCTGAAAAACATTCAATTGATTGTTTGAGTTGGATATACCACATGAAATGCCTAAAAATTTAACAGTTAATTTTATCTTAACTTTGCATTTCTTATTTGAGTTTATTTCATTGAAAGCAATTAGCATTTGCTTAACAAATTATATTTTATGAAATATACTTAATTTTTTTGGTAAAGTTAATTCAAAATATTTGGAAAGGACGAATATACTTAATGGCAGCACGGTAGCTTAGTGGTTAGCACTGTTGCCTCACAGCAAGAAGGTCGTGGTTCAATTCCCGTGGCCTTTCTGTGTGGAGTTCGCATGTTCTCCCTGTGTTTGCGTGGGTTTCCTCCGGGTGCTCCGGTTTCCTCCCACATCCAAAGACATGCGGGTTAGGTGGGTTGGAATCTTTAAAAAAAATTGTCCGTAGGTGTGTGTATGGGTGTGTCTGTGTTTGTTTGTCTGTTTGTGGCCCTGCGACAGACTGGCGTCCTGTCCTGGGTGTACCCCGCCTCGCACTCTATGGCTGCTGGGATAGGCTCCAGCCCCCCGCGACCCTTAATTGGACTAAGTGGTAGAAGATGGATGGATAATATACTTAATGGCAGTACGGTGGTTTAGTGGTTAGCACTGTTGCCTCACAGCGAGTAGGTCGTGGGTTCAATTCCCATGGTCTTTCTGTGTGGAGTTTGCATGTTCTCCCCGTGTTTGCGTGGGTTTCCTCCGGGTGCTCCGGTTTCCTCCCACATCCAAAGACATGCGGGTTAGGTGGATTGGAATCTTTAAATAATTGTCCTTAGGTGTGTGTGTGTGTGTGTGTGTGTGTGTGTGTGTGTGTGTGTGTGTGTGTGTGTGTGTGTGTGTGTGTGTGTGTGTGTGTGTGTCTGTGTTTGTTGTTTTGCCCTGCGACAGACTGGCATCCTGTCCTGGGTGTACCCCGCCTTGCGCTCTATGACTGCTGGGCCAACGCGACCCTTAATTGGACTAAGCGGTAGAAGATGAATGAATGAATAATATACTTAATGTTTTACTTAGATTTACCAAGATAATCAAGTATATTTAAATGATTTCAAAGCCTTTTTAATTTACTTGGTGTTTTTAAGTGTAAAATGTTTCACCAAATAAATTAAATAGAGAACAGTAACAGTTTTTACAGTGAAGGTTCTCGGGAAACTCGCTCAGGTGGTTGTGCATGTATAGTGCACTCATCCTACTCCCTAGTTCTTACAGGCTGAGAAGAAGCTCCTCCACCATCTCTCTATAATTGTCAGCTTTCTTATTGTCGAGCAAATGCATTCCAAGCTCGAGCCTCAACGGCAGTCATTAGTCATGAAGTATCGGTCCTTGAGCAATGTTCTGATCTGAGGTCCATCAAATATCCCTGCTTTTTTTCTTCTCATATCTAAGGCCAGGAAAGGGTGCATGTATGTAGCCAAAATAGTCTCTGGAACGATTGAGTGCTTTGACAAACTGCTTCATTAGTCCAAGTTTGATGTGGAATGGTGGTAGAGTGATGTTTTTCTGATTAACCAGGAGGCTGTTTATGATATTCTTTTCTCCAGGTTTCATTGTATTTCTTGGTGGTCATTCTTTTCTAACCCAATGCTCTCACTGGCTCTACTGTCCCAGTAGCAAACTCCTAACTTTAACATTGAATGAATTTTCAGAAATTCATAACTCTGTCAATAAAGATCAAATGTCTTTCATATTTGGCAGCATTATGTAGGACTGTATGCTTTATCAACTGACACAGTTTGATCCGGATCTGATCCAGATTACAGATTTTATGGGCATTCACATTTAATATAACATCGAAATCCATTTAATGCATATTTTACATATCATAAAATATCATAATTAAACATGCCCCAATCACTTTCATATTTGAAAGTAAGGTGCAGACTGGCACTCACTATCACCTGACAAAGTCTGATCTGGATCTGATCCGGATTGTGGATTTTATAGACATTTGGATTTAATATTGAAAAGCCCATATGGTGTACATTTTGCATTATATCTCAATCACAAGTGCCTCAATAACTCTCATTTTTGACAATGAGTTGCAAACTGGCACTCTCAATGAACAGACTAAGTTTGATCCACATCTGAACCGTTTCAAGCCAATTCTCATAGGATGTTGTTATAGACCTCCAAATTCATGTAAAGATTATTTAGATAAAATTGATCAGATGCTTGATCATGTCACTAGTACAGATTCGGAGGTGTTTTTGCTCGGTGATCTGAATACTGACTGGACTATGAATTGTCCAATGAAATCTAGACTGATGACACTGGCAACGGCATATGGTCTGACACAAATGATATCTGAACCGACCAACGTGAGTCTCAAAATTGATGGAACTGAGGTGGCAACATGTATTGACCATATATTTACAAACAGACCAAATCTCTGTTTGAATGCCTCTTCTACATCTGTAGGATTTACTGATCACAACCTAATAGGCATTGTCAGGAGAACAAAAGTTGCCAAAGCTGGTCCTAAAATTATAAGGAAGAGATTTTTTTAATATTTTAATCTTGACAAGTATGTGGATGAAATCATACATGTAAACTGGTCTGAAGTAATGACTGAAAAAGATCCAGAGAAAGCTTTTCAAATATTTGACGGTCTATTAACAAAAATTGTCAACAAATATGCACCTATTAAGAAATGTATTGTATCCAACTCAAACAGTCCATGGCTGGATGTCAACCTGAAAGCACAAATGAAGGAAAGAGATAAAGCCAAGCAGACTGCAATAATATCTGGAAGGGAGTTTGACTGGAAAGTATATCATAAACTTAGAAACTTTGTGGTGAAAGAAAACAAGAAAAAGAAAAGATTATACTATTATGAGAAATTTAAAACTTTTACGGACAGTAAACAGTTATGGAGAAGTCTCAACCTTCCTGTATGGTAATACATCAACTCCACTGGTCTTGGAAACAAATGAGGGATTTTTAACTAAATCTGACGAAATTGCAAATTATTTAAATAATTATTTTATAGAAAAGATAGACGCATTCAGAAATAAGTTAAAATCAAAAAATGAAAATCAGTCATTTGAGATCATAAAAGAAAATATGAAATCAAAAAAAGTGTAATTTTTGCCTTAAGGTTCTAAGTATAAATGAAGTTGAACAATATTTGAAGACAGTAAAAGACAAACCTCCAGGAGTAGATGAACTAGATGGGCGCCTCCTAAAACCTGTAGCCTCAATAATTGCACCAGCCATAACCCATATAATTAATCAATGTTTTAATGAAAATACATTTTTGTCAGCTTGGAAAATATCAAAAATTATAGCATTGCCAAAAAATAAAAAAGTGTCATTTTCTGCAACGAATAGTATACCTATCAGTTTACTTCCGGTATTAAGTAAATTAATGGAAAAAATTATGTATGATCAGATTAATGCTTATTTTAGAGGGAATAATTTAATAACAATTTATCAGCATGCTTATAGAGAAAAGCATTCAACAGCGACTGCACTGACCTAAATGACTGATGACTGGTTGTGGTAAATGGACAAAGGTAACATTATTGGGACAGTATTATTGGACTTCTCCACTGCGTTTGATCTCATTGATCACAAAATTCTTCTAAAAAAAAACGTGAATGTTATGGCTTCTCTAAATCTGCTGTGCAGTTTATTAGTGATTATTTATGTGACAGAAAACAATTAGCGTATTACAATGGATGTTTTTCAAATGTTTTAACTGTGAAACATGGTGTTGAGCAGGAAATTAAAAAGATTGAAAATTGGATTGAAGACAACAAACTCATTCTGAATGTAGGAAAAACAGTAAGCATTGTCATTGGAACTAAACATTCCTTAAGAGCTGAACCACAACTAAATCTTGTAATGAAAAATACAGTTGTTAAACAAGTGGAAGAAGTCAAACTCCTTGGAGTCTGTATTGATAGCCAACTGTCCTGGGACAAACAAATAAATAATGTAGTCTCTAAAATGGGACGAGTGATACCATATGTCATTCAAAGTTTGGTGTTGTCCCAGTTGGATTATTGTGCAGTTGTCTGGTCAAATACTTCAGTAAATGATGTAAAAAAAGTACAGCTTGTGCAAAATAAAGCTGCACGTGTGGTGTTAAAATGTGGCTTTAGGACAAGTGTGGATACAATGCATAAGCGCCTCTCTTGGCTTTTGGTGAGGGACAGGTGGCTATATGTAAAAGCAAACTTTTTAAGAAATATTATTACAACTCAGATACCGTCTGTCCTTTACCAACAACTGCCTTTTAGTAAGGATACTCATTTTTATCCAACCACGCATGCCAAAGGACTGTGTTTCATTTTGCCTAAATGTAAAACAAACCAGAGTCAAAGGACAGTGATGTTTCGAGCCATGAGAGAATGGAATCATTTACCACTAAAGTTAAGGGAATTGAGCAGTGGACTGGGTTTTAAAAAGGAACTTAAAAAGTATTATCTGAAGCAAATGCTTGAAGTATTGTGATGTATTATGAATTGATTATGAATGAATTTATTCTGAATGTATTATGAATTTTCATTATGATTTACAGGCCTTAATGGAAATCTATTATGTTATTGTACTGAAACTGTGATTAAAACATGAATGGACAGCAGGAGTAGCTGATGCAGTTATACTGCAGATACTAATGGGGATCCAAATAAATAAACAAATAAACCGTATTGCAGATTTAGCGGATATTTGATTCTTTTTAACACTGAGAAGCCCATTTGGTCTCTTCTTTGTACTATATTTTTGCTTATGAAAAGCCACTTCGAACTGGCCTTTGACCTTGAAAATGTCTTCCAAAGTAAAAATGTGTGAAATTGGACTGTAGTGTTGGTGGAGGTTTGCGCTCTAGTTTTCCTATTTTTCAGTTTTACAGTTGTGCTGCAAAATGAGAAAGGCAGAGTAAGTATGTCCCTTTTGGGCTGCCGTATCAACATGGTGGCCTCCATCAAGGGGCCTGACTGAATCTAAAGTCATGGAAACACACCAGGTCTTTGTTGCAGATAATTATTCACAAATGAACAGGTAGTTATGAATGCTCTAATACAAATCTGATAATAACCACTCATAAAACGTGGAGCTTTAACATTTTAAAAGAGACCACATGCATGCACAGTGTTAATTTAACACTGTATTGCAAATCAAATCAAATCAATTTTATTTATATAGCGCCAAATCACAACAAACAGTTGCCCCAAGGCGCCTTATATTGTAAGGCAAGGCCATACAATAATTACGGAAAAACCCCAACGGTCTGAACGACCCCCTGTGAGCAAGCACTTGGCTACAGTGGGAAGGAAAAACTCCCTTTTAACAGGAAGAAACCTCCAGCAGAACCAGGCTCAGGGAGGGGCAGTCTTCTGCTGGGACTGATTGGGGCTGAGGGAGAGAACCAGGAAAAAGACATGCTGTGGAGGGGAGCAGAGATCAATCACTAATGATTAAATGCAGAGTGGTGCATACAGAGCAAAAAGAGAAAGAAACACTCAGTGCATCATGGGAACCCCCCAGCAGTCTAAGTCTATAGCAGCATAACTAAGGGATGGTTCAGGGTCACCTGATCCAGCCCTAACTATAAGCTTTAGCAAAAAGGAAAGTTTTAAGCCTAATCTTAAAAGTAGAGAGGGTGTCTGTCTCCCTGATCTGAATTGGGAGCTGGTTCCACAGGAGAGGAGCCTGAAAGCTGAAGGCTCTGCCTCCCATTCTACTCTTACAAACCCTAGGAACTACAAGTAAGCCTACAGTCTGAGAGCGAAGCGCTCTATTGGGGTGATATGGTACTATGAGGTCCCTAAGATAAGATGGGACCTGATTATTCAAAACCTTATAAGTAAGAAGAAGAATTTTAAATTCTATTCTAGAATTAACAGGAAGCCAATGAAGAGAGGCCAATATGGGTGAGATATGCTTTCTCCTTCTAGTCCCCGTTAGTACTCTAGCTGCAGCATTTTGAATTGCAGACACCACAAATGTGGTTGAACTTTAATTTGCACATTCTGTTATTTCACCATCAAAAACAAACAAACTCTGAACCCACCACTGCAGGAAAGGCAGCAAGAAAGTCTCTCAAGAATTCAAAATGTGCAAAGGACAGCATGTTTTTATTCATAAAGGTACTAAAAAAGTGATGATGCATCACAACAAGAACTTGTACATTTCTGTAAAACTGCAGTGTTCTCAGGAGAACAAGGAAACAGCCATCTTTATGAAAGACAAAACATTAAAGCCATCTGAAGTCAGATTCACCGATATGTTCAGAAAAGGAACAACAGAAGGGAAAAAATCTTTTTTTAAATGACCCTAAAACAGATCAGTGTGTTTGAATCTCAAAGAGATTGAAGTTTCTTTTGAGAGATGTTCAGAATAAAACAAATGGCACCAGAAAGTTGGGACAGTAACATGAAGAAAACCTTTAACAATAAAAGGATTCATAGACAATCACAAAGATTAAAGTTAAATAATGTCCATTATAAAGGACGGCAAAAGTTTTCATCAGTCTGATAAAAAACAATCGAAAGATAACAAGTATCATTAAAACAACACGTGAGACAACCCACTTTAATTAAAATCATGCAACATGCATGATTAAATCTTTATCAAAGAGACAGATGCTGTTGTTTTTTTTAAACAGTAGAAAAGCTGTTACATATGGAAGCCCATTTGTGCCACTTGAAAAAAAGGTTTTTTTGATTAATTGCGAGATAATATCTCACAATTCTGACTTATTATCTCACAATTCTGAGTTACTATCTCGCAATTCTGACTTATTATCTCACAAATCTGAGTTACTATCTCGCAATTCTGATTTATTATCTCACAATTCTGACTTATTATCTCACAATTCTGAGTTACTGTCTCGCAATTCTGACTTATTATCTCACAATTCTGAGTTACTATCTTGCAATTCTGAGACTTTACGTTACGAAATGCATTGCCCCTACCCCACATGGTTATGGAAGCCTGTTTGTGGCACTTGGAAAAAAATGTTTTTTGATTAATTGCGAGATAGTATGTCGCAATTCTAAGATAGTATTATTTCGCCTGCGCCAGAGATGGTTCCTTGCCAAAGTTCTTTGTAAAGTTCGGAGGCTTATTTCAATGTCATGCTCCTCATGTAATAGTGTCCGAATCTCACTGTTTGTGAAACCACGCTGAAAATAGCTTTCAATGATCGAATCCATGGAATGACCATGTGGGGTAGGGGACAATGCATTTCGTAACATAAAGTATCTCAGAATTGCAAGATAGTAACTCAGAATTGTGAGATAATAAGTCAGAATTGTGAGATAATAAGTCAGAATTGTGAGATAATAAGTCAGAATTGCGAGATAGTAACTCAGAATTGTGAGATAATAAGTCAGAATTGTGAGATAGTAACTCAGAATTGTGAGATAATAAGTCAGAATTGTGAGATAACTCAGAATTGCGAGATAGTAACTCAGAATTGTGAGATAATAAGTCAGAATTGAGATAGTAACTCAGAATTGTGAGAAAATAAGTCCGAATTGTGAGATAATAAGTCAGAATTGCGAGATAGTAACTCAGAATTGTGAGATAATAAGTCAGAATTGTGAGATAATAACTCAGAACTGCGAGATAGTAACTTAGAATTGTGAGATAATAAGTCAGAATTGTGAGATAGTAACTCAGAATTGTGAGATAATAAGTCAGAAATGCAAGATAATAAGTCAGAATTGCAAGATACTATATCACTATTAATCAAAAAACCTTTTTTTCAAGTGGCACAAACAGGCTTCCATAGTTACAGTGGGAGTAAACCTTTAAATTATAAAAGTATATTTGACTCATCATCAAACTGTCCAAATGAAAGACAATTAAAATATTTGACCAAAATGATCAACACCAGCTGCAATAATAATATGTGCCGAAACACAATAATATCTTCAAGTACAAGTTATTTAATGCAACGTGACTGAGGAGACAGTCAGTTTTACTGTTATCTCCTCAGGAAATGATCTGAGAGAAGAACACGTGGTTCAAAGTCAAAGGATCAAAGACGTCATTTAAGTTCGTCTGCTGCCAGCGTCAGGCTGTAGGTGTGTGCCACGGCCTCCAGAGGGCGCACTCCTGTTTGCTGCTGCTGTGGACTGTGGAGCTCAGAAGAGAGAAGTCAGCCTCTGTCAGCTTCTTCTCAGAGGAAGACTGCAGGTGTGGAAGTTCTTCAGCAGTCTTCTCTGGGACTATGTCTGCACCTCGGCCTCGGACAGGAGTTGCGCCACCTCTTGGACACACCTGGAGTAGCCCTGATGGACAGCTGCTGAGTCCACAGCTTGATTCTGCTGCTGCAGTCGTCTCAGGAAGCAAACTGTCATCTCCAGGATGTCTGCTTTCTCCAGCTTGGAGTCTGGCTGCTGTCTGAGGAACTCTGGACCCAGGAGAGACTTGAGCTGCTCGATGCTGCTGTTGATTCGCTCTCTGCGCAACTTCTCCACCACAGGCTTTCTCAGCTGCACACAGAACAACAGAGGCATGAAGAAAGCCTTCTTCTACAGTCTAGTGTCAGCAGCAAAAGGACAAATCCTGATGCATGACGTCTAAATGTGCACGAGTGTCCAGTTTACCTTGTGGCTCAGAGTCAGATGCTCCTGAGAATTGCTCGTTGCTGCAGTGATTGTTGGTGTCATGTCTGGATCTGTGAGCTGCAGAGCTTCTGCACAGACAATCTGATCTCTGCTGCTTCATCCCTCCTATTTATACTCACTGATCTACATATGAATGTGTGGGTCTGGGTCTGGATGCAGGTTCTCACACTGTCAGCCAATCACAGAGCTCTGGGAGACAATGAGAGATGCTGAATGATGATTGGCCGGATAATGATGGACATCTCTCAGGGGAGCAGGTGGACCACTGTGATGGAGGACTGCACAAGTTAGATGTTTATTTAGTGATTCAGATGAAAGTTTAAGAATATTTCAAATAAATGTCTCCTCATAATGTGAGTTTGTCCGTGATTAATGAGTGTGTGAATGATTTGTAGAATATCTGGTGTGACATTGAGGTGATGTTGGAATGAGCTCAGACATGTTGTCCAGATGCAGCAGATGTTTTTCTGTGACTTTCCCACACTGAGTCCTGAAGTCCTGACAGATGCAACACACCCACAGAGGCTGATGTCACCAACCATCTGGAGGGAAAGCACGCCATTGGCTGCTGTGGATTTATTCACTCACACACACAGTGAAAAGTTGGATGAAATCCTGTCGTCACGTCACACTTTTCTCACACACAGAGCTGTGGGTCGTGTTAAATGATGGTTCACCGCACACAAGCAGCTCCCAGCCATCGCCCCACACGTGCCAACAGCTTCACCACATTTACAACAAATTAGAAATAAAGAGAAGAAAATGATCATAGATTTAATTTCTACATAATGCATTGGAGGGCAAAAATCCCCCAAAGAAATTTGTTCTACAACATACAATTTAAATTGTGAAATAAAAAATAGAATATTGAGACACTATTTAGGAAAACAGAAAATAAAAAATTCAAACCTCAACTTAAACAGTCCCTAAACGTAAACAAAAGTTTACAAATAAATATATTTGACACTTTTATTGTGTACAAACACATTGTTTATTTAGATTTTTTTAAAAGGAAAATTTATACAATAAACTGAATTAATTTTTTTTTACACTTTGAGGACATGCCCCCTCCTCTTGAGGTCAGAGGTCAGGCTCTATTGTCCCACAGGGCTCTGTGCGTGACTTTGGTCTGCTTTCTCACACTCTGTCCTTTCAGTGGACAAACAATAGAAGTGTGTCTTATTTCATGTCACAGCAGTTTGAGAGAAACACAAACCCAAAAAGATCAGCAGCAGCTCAAATCTCACTTTTAACATTCACCTTCTTAAGAAATGCAACATTTACACCAAACATCATTTAAATTTTAATAATCAGATTTCACAAAAAAAAATTAATAATAATAAAAGATAAGAAAACAGCTGCTGAAGCCTCATGAAAGAAAATCAAATCTTAATTCAGTGAAAAGGTTCAGAAAAATACAACCAGGCACTGTTTGCAGTTAAATAAAGAACAAAAATATGTATGAAACATAAAACTGTCTTTACTGATATAATACTTGAAGCCATTTTCAACAACTTAACAGTGATATTTTTGTGTCTTTATTTGTTCTTCATGTTGAATTGCCAAAGGTTTTACACCGGATGCCCTTCCTGATGCAACAAGTTAGTGTATTTATTTCGTTTTTATATTTTGCAATACTCTGAAGAATTTATCTTACTAAAGCTGTCATTTTTGTTGTAACTTTATAATAAGTCGTGAATATTATTATTAAACTATCGACCTTTAAATAAAAAAAAACAGTAAATGCAGCTAATTACAGTTAAAATTATTCACTAATTTTAAAAATCAGGTAATTCTGAAAAGTGATGCTAAAACAGCACCAGTTCAAACTGTGTGTTGTAAAACTGGCAATTAAAAAAGTCGAGTGTGTGTGAAAACATAAAAATGTTTCATTAATAATAATCTGTTTGACATGATTTTAAGAGCATGACAGATATTATACACCTTAAACTTACATATTAGCAGTTTAATAAAATATAATTGTTCTCATGTTAGTCTGTCACGTGTTGCTTTTGCTTAACTTTTCTAAAATGTAATATTATTGTCTAAAACTGTAAGAAAGTGAAACATAAACTTGTCATGACTGATAATTTTATTCTGTGAACGTGAAATCAGATCAAACAAAGAAATGTTCAAGGAAAACAAATATTTCACCACTTACTCACTCATCTTCAACTGCTTACTCCATTTAAGGGTCACGGGGATCTGGAGCTGATCCCAGCAGGAATATTTCACCATAAAGCCTAAAACCTGCATTATTCTTACCTCATTTAAAAGTCATCAAATCAAACTTTCAATTTTGTTATAAACAATAATATTTACTTAAACTTTGCTCATACAAAGTAAATTATTTTGTTAAACAACTGAGTGTTTTAAACACAAAAAAAGTTTTATTTCCCTCAAATGTTTCCTGTTTTTTCACTGATTTCAACTCTGATTTCCTGTGTATATTATTTATTTGAATCTTGAAACTTGTGATTGAGTTGTGAAACAGTGTACAAATTTGTATCATCAAAGTCAAACTTTGTGAAAGCTGAACAAATAAAAAGTGAACACAAAACTCTTTCAATCATTTTGACTTGTTTATTAAAACAAAGGGATTAAAAAATCTCCACCTGGAGACAGACGTGATGATACATCACAACAACAGCGTGGACATTTGTCCAACACACGCTGGACTCAAAATGAGTTGAGGGACAAACGTCTTTACAAAAGACAGAAAGACATTCAACAATTCAAATGATATGATCAGGATCAAAGTCAAGATAAAAGGATAAAAATGCACAATCCTACAACAGATGAATGTTAACAAATCAAAGAAATTCAACAATTCAAATGAACTTAATGATTTCTTTATGACAAAGTCAACGGAGATCAAAGAGACCTTTGAACAGATCAGTTTAAGATCATCACAAAGTGAAGACAGCAGTTGAAACATTTTCATTCAAGGAAAAAACAACAACATTGATATGATCAGTAAATATATCAAAGTCTTTCGATAAAAGGATAAAAATACACAATCCTACAACAGATCAATGTCAACAAATCAAAGAGATTTAAAACAATGAGATCAAAGTCCATTAATGTCCACACAGGACAATTCAAATTATTGATCAACATGACCAGAAACAATCACATCATCATTTCATCATATCAGCTACAAAACAATGAAGCTGTTGTCAAAGACTTTTACATTTTAGTAAAGAATAAAGTCGTTTATGTTTCATTGATGCAACATGAACGTCAGATGTTCCCTTTCTTCATGTCAAAGACACTTTCAATGTTTCATCGTTTCCTTTGGAAACATTTTCCTCAACAATAAAATGTTGTGTTCAGATAAATGCAGTTAAAGAATTTTCTGTGCACACACAAAAGAACACGTGGTTCAAAGTCAAAGAATCAATGACGTCATGTCACTGTCTGCTGCCAGCTTCAAGCTGTAGGTGTGTGCCACGGCCTCCAGAGGGCGCTCTCCTGTTTGCTGCTGCTGTGGACTGTGGAGCTCAGAAGAGAGAAGTCAGCCTCTGTCAGCTTCTTCTCAGAGGAAGACTGCAGCTTGTGGAAGTTCTTCAGCAGTCTTCTCTGGGAATGTGTCTGCACCTCGGCCTCGGACAGGAATTGCGCCACCTCTTGGACACACCTGGAGTAGCCCTGATGGACAGCTGCTGAGTCCACAGCTTGATTCTGCTGCTGCAGTCGTCTCAGGAAGCAAACTGTCATCTCCAGGATGTCTGCTTTCTCCAGCTTGGAGTCTGGCTGCTGTCTGAGGAACTCTGGACCCAGGAGAGACTTGAGCTGCTCGATGCTGCTGTTGATTCGCTCTCTGCGCAACTTCTCCACCACAGGCTTTCTCAGCTGCACACAGAACAACAGAGGCATGAAGAAAACCTTCTTCTAGTCTAGTGTCAGCAGCAAAAGGACAAATCCTGATGCATGACGTCTAAATGTGCACGAGTGTCCAGTTTACCTTGTGGCTCAGAGTCAGATGCTCCTGAGAATTGCTCGTTGCTGCAGTGATTGTTGGTGTCATGTCTGGATCTGTGAGCTGCAGAGCTTCTGCACAGACAATCTGATCTCTGCTGCTTCATCCCTCCTATTTATACTCACTGATCTACATATGAATGTGTGGGTCTGGACGCAGGTTCTCACACTGTCAGCCAATCACAGAGCTCCGGGAGACAATGAGGGATGCTGAATGCTGTGATTGGCCGGATAATTATGGACATCTCTCAGGGGAGCAGGTGGACCACTGTGATGGAGGACTGCACAAGTTAGATGTTTATTTAGTGATTCAGATGAAAGTTTAAGAATATTTCAAATAAATGTCTCCTCATAATGTGAGTTTGTCCGTGATTAATGAGTGTGTGAATGATTTGTAGAATATCTGGTGTGACATTGAGGTGATGTTGGGATGAGCTCGGATATGTTGTCCAGATGCAGCAGATGTTTTTCTGTGACTTTCCCACACTGAGTCCTGAATGTTGTGGTCAGCACTCTACAATAGGAGCTTTAGTGACAGATGCAACACACACACAGAGGCTGACGTCATCAACCATCTGGAGGGAAAGCACGCCATTGGCTGCTGTGAATTTATTCACTCACACACACAGTGAAAAGTTGGATGAAATCCTGTCGTCACGTCACACTTTTCTCACACACAGAGCTGCGTGTCATGTTAAATGATGGTTCACCGCACACAAGCAGCTCCCAGCTGTCGCCCCACACATGCCAACAGCTTTGCCACATTTACAACAAATTAGAAATAAGGACAAGAAAATGATCATAGATTTAATTTCTACATAATGCATTGGAGGGCAAAAATCCCCCAAAGAAATTTGTTCTACAACATACAATTTAAATTGTGAAATAAAAAATACACATTTACAACAAATTAGAAATAAGGACAAGAAAATGATCATAAATTATATCGTAATGCATTTTTAGAGTAATTCAGAAGGAAAATTGTGTGTATGGTGTCACACATTTTCAATAAGTAAAATCTAGTGCATAAATGACTCAACTTACCCCAATGTTAAAATGTAAACCGCATTTATCATTATTAAATAAAATAAAAACAACATATTGTGATGGGTTTAGCAGGGGTGGTGGCCAAGTGGTTAATGCGCTTGGTTTCAGTGCGGAAGGTTACGGGTTCAAATCCCACCCCTGCCACATTTCTCCATGTAATGTGGAGTTGCGTCAGGAAGGGCATCGGGCGTAAAACCTGTGCCAATTCAACATGCAGATCCAACTTGGATTTGCTGTGGCGACCCCAAGTGCAAACACGGGAGCAGGCGAAGGGACTTACTATACTGTGATGGGTTTAAAAAAATACATACATAACAATCACATTTGTCAGCCCATTCAATATGTTGCATGTGTGCAAGCTGAAACCTTAAACATGTCAAACATATTTCACATTTTTTGTCATTTTTATAAGCACATGAATAAATAAACCTGCTACATCACTCAATCTAAACATATGTCAAAATAATATTTACAACATATGGCTAAGAAATGAAATTGCTGCTGTTTATTTATTTGTTTATTTCTTTTAAAAAACATATTGTAATACATAAAATAATTATATTTAAATTAATAATAAGAAGGACGGCATTTCTATAGTGCTTTTCCATTTAGTAGGTGCTCAATGAGCTTTACAATGATGCCTCACATTTACTTCCCAAGCTACAATCGGTACCACTTTTTTACCACTGGGTGGACTGAGACAATGCAGATTTTCTTGTCCAAGGACACAGCCAGGTAGCATGACCGGGATTCAAACCGAGGTCTTCATTTTCTTGCGTAGCACCTTATCCACTGAGCTACCTTCTCTGCAAACATAACAACAAAAACAACAACAACAATAATAATAATAACACTCTAAAATCAACAAATAATAGTTGTTTGGAAGAGCAAATTGTAAGGTGGCATTCTTGCTGTGCAATAAGCAGGTCCTCGGTTCAAAACCCAACTCCTTTCTGTGCACACTATTATAATCTGTATTTTTTATGGATTTTTTAATTTTTTAATGGAGATTTTTTCTTCTGTATTTAAAAAAATTGCAAACATCAAGAAAATTGTAAAAAAAAAAAGTTGCACATGTATTTGTCTCATGTACACTCAACAAAAATATAAACGCAACACTTTTGGTTTTGCTCCCATTTTGTATGAGATGAACTCAAAGATCTAAAACTTTTTCCACATACACAATATCACCATTTCCCTCAAATATTGTTCACAAACCAGTCTAAATCTGTGATAGTGAGCACTTCTCCTTTGCTGAGATAATCCATCCCACCTCACAGGTGTGCCATATCAAGATGCTGATTAGACACCATGATTAGTGCACAGGTGTGCCTTAGACTGCTCACAATAAAAGGCCACTCTGAAAGGTGCAGTTTTGTTTTATTGGGGGGGATACCAGTCAGTATCTGGTGTGACCACCATTTGCCTTATGCAGTGCAACACATCTCCTTCGCATCATCCGTGAAGAGAACACCTCTCCAACGTGCCAAACGCCAGCGAATGTGAGCATTTGCCCACTCAGGTCGGTTACAACGACGAACTGGAGTCAGGTCGAGACCCCGATGAGGACGACGAGCATGCAGATGAGCTTCCCTGAGACGGTTTCTGACAGTTTGTGAAGAAATTCTTTGGTTATGCAAACCGAATGTTCCAGCAGCTGTCCGAGTGGCTGGTCTCAGACGATCTTGGAGGTGAACTTGCTGGATGTGGAGGTCCTGGGCTGGTGTGGTTACACGTGGTCTGCGGTTGTGAGGCTGGTTGGATGTACTGCCAAATTCTCTGAAACGCCTTTGGAGACGGCTTATGGTAGAGAAATGAACATTCAATACACAAGCAACAGCTCTGGTTGACATTCCTGCTGACAGCATGCCAATTGCACGCTCCCTCAAATCTTGCGACATCTGTGGCATTGTTCTGTGTGATAAAACTGGACCTTTCAGAGTGGCCTTTTATTGTGGGCAGTCTAAGGCACACCTGTGCACTAATCATGGTGTCTAATCAGCATCTTGATATGGCACACCTGTGAGGTGGGATGGATTATCTCAGCAAAGGAGAAGTGCTCACTATCACAGATTTAGACTGGTTTGTGAACAATATTTGAGGGAAATTGTGATATTGTGTATGTGGAAAAAGTTTTAGATCTTTGAGTTCATCTCATACAAAATGGGAGCAAAACCAAAAGTGTTGCGTTTATATTTTTGTTGAGTATAATTTTGTATGTGATTGTTATTTTCCTATTTCTATTGCACCACAGCTGCCAGAATGTTACAAGTGTTTTTAAGCTTTTGTTTAATGTGTGGTGTTTGTATGTTCTTCCCATCTGCATATACATTTTCTCTGAGGCTTTGAATTTGCTCCAAATATCATAATGTACATGTTACATTTGATTATTTCCTCCCTGTAAATTCCTCAGACCAAAATATTCATTCATTCATTTTATACACCTGCTGCCACATATAGGCAGATGAACATATTCACACCTTCATCAAGTTAAAGTGTCCAGTTCACCTAACATGCATGTCTTCAGAAGTGGGAAGAAGCCGGCGGGAACTCGTGCAAACTCCTCACAGTAAGGAACAAACGAGAACTAATCCCACCACCTTCATGCTGTGAAGTAACAATGTTAACCACCAAGCCACCATCGCAATGAACGTCAGCAGCAAAAATACATATGTTAAAAAATGATTAAATAAAAGATTTGTTTTTTTGGGAGGGGGTGCAAAGAGATTTTAACATTTATATATAAATATGTATAAAATTAAAATAGTTCAGCAGTAGTATAAGTCAACTTATTTAAAATGTGAGGTTGGTCTTCAACCCCTCCTTAAGGTCAGAGGTCAGGATGTATTGTCCCAGAGCGGCTCTGTGAGTGAGTTTTGTGCACTTTCTCACACTCTGTCCTTTCAGCAGAGCAACAATAGGCGTGTGTCTAACAACACGTCGCAGCAGGACGCAACCTTTTTGTTTGAGATGGGAAACATCAGAGCCACAAACATGAGCTAAATGTTCATCATCAGCTTCTTCAAAGGGTCGCACCATCACCAGCTGTGTGCCAAAGAGATATACGCACACATGCACACACACATGCACATTTCATCAGGTGTCCAGACTTGTTTGAGACGTTGGCTCCATTTCAGCCTTTTAATGCAACTTAGAAGTTTTCCTTTACATTCCCTAGCACAATAGCACTTTCTCACATCAACTGAGAATTCTCTTTTGCCCGTATCACTGATGGTTATTGATGGATCTGAGGGAATATTGGGTCTGTTAATATTTTTTTAATCCTAAACTTGATTTTGTCATTAATTGTCCTTCAATAGACCTTTTTTGTGTCTCTACAATGATTATAATGTGGAAATATTCATGTAGCGTTATATTTGTCCAGCATAACTTAACATTTAATTATCTCTATCAGGACAGGTACAAAAATATTTTATGTGCAGTAATAAACTATATCAGTTGGCAAATTACAAAGGATTTATCTTATTTTATCATAAGATTTATTCTTCATTCATTGAAATAATATAAAACACAAAACATTTAGTGGATGGAAACTCGTGATGTACATTTATTTTCACGAGTAACATTTGCTTCAGAATGAAACAGACTGAAAAACTCCTTTGTCCCTTAGAAGGAGTAACAAGAAGACAGAGGACAGGAAGGAGAGTATCAGTAGTAGCCAGTAAACCAGTTGCGAACAGTATTTCTAGTGTTTATATTTGTGTATTCATATTTATATTTGCAAATTGTTTATTACTTTCACTTTTGATACTCTGTGTGCTTCTTACCCTCTGTGCTGTTATGCAGTGCTCCTGGAACCTCCATTTCCTCGAGGGAGTCTTTCCAGGGAATTAATAAAGTTCTATCTAATCTAATGTAATCTAATGTAATCTAATCTAATATAATCTAATATAATCTAATATAAAATAATTTAAACAAACATATAGAAACTGTAACATTCAAATATGTTGTTTCACTAAGGAGATATACCCAGTTTTGACTTTCGCCATTGCCAGCAGCAGTGGTGAAATATCAGCCATCTTGGATTTTTGCTTGGCTTATGATCTAATTTTGAAGAGTGCTGCAACATCAATGTTCTTCCCAAGTTTAATGTATCATCATTTGAATGATTCTCCTCAAAAACAACGCTTAGCTGATCAACTAAATGAATGTCCAAATCTTTTGGGTCTTGGTGCTTCCTGTCTTGTTATGTGGTTGTGAGACATGGACTCCAACCAGTTTTTGGTGTTTGATTTCTTTCAAGGATCCTAGCGTACTGCTGGAATTATGCTGTTGAACAAAGTTATGCTTTTCTTTCGTTCTTCCGTCACAAAATGAGTCACATTTTTGTGACATGGTTTTTTAAATTTTTACTATTTGTAACTGTACCCCTACCGAGAGTGACAAGATTTTTACCCCAAATTGAGATGGTTTCCAGTGTCAGGCTTCACTGGAAACCATCTCAATTTGGGGTACAAAGTGGGACATCTGGTCACCCTACCACTACCCCTTCCCCTACTTCTAACCATTTCGTGCTCCTGCCACAAAATGCATTTGTGCTGCCATGACAGTATGACGAGCCATAGATTAATTCACTTTTTGTGATGACATCATGAAATGGCTTGAGATTGGTTTGGGTGTACGACTTGTATTGTGAGGAAACATCAGCTGCACACTGTGGTCATGAGACACTTCTTTGTGCATAATCCAGTGTGGAGGTGTCTCAGTTCTGGGGACTGAAAGCACTGAAAAAGGCCAGAGGACACCCAGGTATCAAGGAACCTAGCTTCTACAGTAGACGTTAGGTTCTAACTGAGTAGAACTTCTCCCCAGTGCAAGACTGGGCAGAATGGTTTTGTCTTCTTTCTTCTGTGTTTCTTCTCTGGGTCTCAGGTTTCTCATCATCCCTCCTCTGGGTTCCCACTGTTCCCAGCACAGAGTCAAGCGTGCCCCAGTCACACGCCCTCCGCTGCCTCGTGTGGCTGGGAGCCACGGCGACACACGGCTTCCCACACTTCTGAAAGCAGCCCGCTCAGCCAGACAAACAATAGAAGTGTGTCTGCACTCACAAAGAACTCTGGACTGTTCTCAGGCGGGGGGACTGAGGGGGCCTTTACCGTCCATCTGGGTCAGTCATAACTGATTTACCAAAGTAGACTAATTCTGGCATGTTTATAAGGAACAAACAAGACTTTATGATATTGTACTAATCTGTTATGAAGTGGGTAATTTGTAATATTGGCATGAAGCCTATTGTGCCAAACACTGTACGTTCAAACCTCAAGGAGGGTGCAAGAAAATGTGCAGATAAAACACAATACAAAACAAAAATGCTGAAAACTTCTCATTTATGATCATTACATTATTATTATTAAACCTCTTGCTGTTTTAAATAATAATAAAAAAAATGAACACAAAATTTGGGGGAAATTGGATTTTTTAAATTAAAATTTTAAAATTTTGCTTTTTGTTGACATACAAATGAAGGAAAAATATTAGCTACATTTATGCAGAAACAATATATTGCTTAAGACTTTCTACATAATATAATCTAACTGTAAATCATTTTCAAGGATGCTTCATGTATTTTAATTATTGGAAATGGATAATCAGATTATTTTCTAAATTATTTATTCAGTTCAGTATTTACAAAATAGTTATTAATGGCCATTTTCACTTATTTCTATTTTTTATTTTAATCCTAAAGCTCATGTATGAGAAATGTTAACCAATAAAATGTTATTTTGTTACTTGATTAAATCAATTATTAGATTAATAATTTCAGATGTATTTCCTGTCAACCAGATAAACAACAAACCAACTGATGACCACAATGGACATATGTTTTAGGCTTTCTTGTGTCATCATCTGCAATTTTGTTTCAAGTATCCTCTATTTTATGTGCATGTTACTTTAATTGACAAATCAAATCCTACTGCAAAATTCCTATTCATGACACGAAGAAATTATGTAGACAATATAAAACTTAACATTAAAAATAAATAGATTAGAAGACATAATGCAGTTATTTTTAAAATTACTGATTAAAAAGCCAGTTCTGTCACAATCTGAATTTTCTATCCTGAAGAGAGTGAGAAGTCGGCATGATGCTGAAACCTTCCCACGGAATAATTTTAACAATCTGTTAGACATAATGAACAACATCCCACCTGTTCTGTGTGACATCCATTAAATTCATTCTGTTGTGGGAAGCTCTGAGCTCTCTGATTGGCTGAGCCGCAGCATAAATTCAGAGAGGAGATGTGGATGTCAACAGAAACGGTGTCTGATGCGACAGAAGCGGCACTGACGAGACAAAAAACCCACAAACACAGACTGGAAATCTGGAAATGGCTCCTTATCTGGACCTCACTCTGCAGGACACCATGAAGGAACAACTGTTCAGGTAAGACACAGCTTTTTTCATTCATGCATAATGACAAATTTAGTCATTCATAGAGTGTAGACCTTTGTGATGTTATAAGGTCAGATATATATTTGACTGTGTCTCTCAGGTGTACACTGCAAATGCTGGAGAGAAAGTGCAGCATCGGCATGGAGAAGTTGAAGACTGTGATTGGAGAACACCTGCAGAATGGGATCCTGGTTGGAGGACTCCTGGAGAAGATGGTGTCCTTCCTCACGCTGAGGAAAGCACTGCTGTCACACGAGGGCTACTCCAGATACTCACGCGACATCCTGCGCTTTTTTCCTGAAGTAGAAGAAGATGTGGCTCCACTGTGTCTCTAACAAAGGCGGAACAACATAAACTGTAACTCCTTCTGTCTGCTGCACTAGTTTATATATATATATATATATATATATATATATATAGTTTTACAGAAAAGCCTTAGATGATGGAGTTGGCTGAAAATGAACAAAGAAATACGTTACATGCATTGCACTATTCAGTTGTGCTGCTGCAGCATTTGTTCCCCTTTAAGCTGCTCACAATATTCTCTCTGTAGTTTAAAGTTGAATGCTCCATGTAGCACATGTCCTGTTATTACATTTAATGTGCAGACTGTTAATGCACATCATTAAATGCACATTTTTGGCACAAAAATGACCAGTTGTCATGTACAGGAAAAGACGTTTGTCTGTGGTTGAACGACAGAGTGCTGGACACTCCCACTGGAAGATGGACACTTTCATCATCACTGAAATATTAAACTGACATTGATTTAGCCGAAATGATTTTGGCAAACATCAATGGATCACATTTATTTCTATACCCTTTGATTAAAAAGGGGATTATGGTTTTGTTGATCTAAGCATATTGTTTAATTTCCTTTTGTTGTGATGCTTTATTATGGTGCCGCATGTGTACCAATAACTTTATGTTCATGTTAAATAAACACTTTCAATCAACATGCATTTTGTTTGTTGTGTTGATGTTGGTTTTGTTTCCCACAAAATGTTGTGAACAGATTTCAATGAAATTTAATGAAGGGATAGACTTGAAATCAAAGACTTCTGATATCATAAAGATGATCTTGTATAACATTATAAGTTGGAAGTTGAAGGACTTATTGCTTTCACCTGTGTGTGTCTGTGTGACTTTAAAATAAAATATCTCCAGAGCAAGTGGATGGATTTCAACCAAATTTTGCACATGGACTATCTCCCACCCAAAGATAATTCTATTAGTATTTGAGTTTTAGGGGTCACATGACAAGGTCACAGGTCAAGGTCGATATTTTGACCCAAATTGAGAAAAGGACATTTTCAAGGCTTATAACTGATCAATCTGAGCTTACAGACCTTTAGTTATCAGACAACAGAAAGTCATATATTTTGCTTTAAAATATATCAGATTTCACCTTGAACGTCATATATGGGCTTTGAAAATATATCATGAAATTTGACCTTGGTCGTGGGCTGTGCATGGTGCCACTCCACCATGAAGATGTGTAACTGCTGATGCAGTCAAAAACTGCCTCATGCATGGTCTCTCCAATCACAGCCACACTCACTCAGCTTTTGAACCGCCTACTACAGACAGACGTACAAGACCACACTGTTTCACTCACTCATGAAAGGCATTTCTTAATTATTAATGAAGCCAAAGACAGTCTGTGACTTGGAAATATTCATGTATCCAACCCCTGATTTGTCTGATAAAAATGGGAAACAGAAGTAACTAGAAGCACTCAGAGAGTGCAAACCTCCGCCAAGGCCATGGGGTCACTGACGTTATAACATCTACACGCCGTGGAATCATTGAACCTAAAAAAGTCTAACAATGATGTTTGCTCAATAGTAAAAAAAAAAGTTTAATTTGCTATGACTGGATAGCATGTATCCTTAGCACTTGGCATCACAGTTTATTGCAACTTGTGTTATGTGAGGAACACAGGTCGAGGAGGAACCCAGCACTAATTGACCAGAAGCAGCTCCAGAAAGAAAAACAGATTTATTACTGCCACCCTGTGCTGTACATAAAATCTAAATAATAAAAGTCTGGTGAGGTGGACACACAACAGATCCGAGCCCGAATCTTCTGGACTCAATCGTTCCGTCAACACCCCCTCCCCAGGTGGCTTTCCAGAACAATGCTCTGTGAAGGAGGAGCAGAAGTGAGGTTATTCATACTATCATTATCCACAATTTTCTCCACAGAGGCACACTTATCAGCAACATGTACAGATCTTACTGTGGACCTACTTCACACAAACAGCTGCTCACAGCGAGTGGAAGATCATCAATCCCTTCACCACAGCCGTGAGGAGCAATCAGAACAATTATCTTCAATTCTTTAATTTTAACTGCGTGAAACGCCACAACATATAAACAATTAAGCTTTTAGAAATAATCACCTCTGACGTGTGCTGACAGCGCTTGCCTCTCACCCTCATCCTCCTTCACAGACGTGATGTCAGCCTCTGGAGCAGCCCTCGGCGTCCTCACATACTCGTCACAAGAATGCAACAAAGTTCAATTCTCCGGCAATCCAGTCCAACTCCCTGCTGGCTTAAATGCAGCTTCTCATTACCACATAGGTACCAGCTGAAAGCCCTTAGATCTGCACGTGAATATCACAGGTGTCGTAACTTCCTCCTAATAGAGAGCCGCACGAGATCACAGCAGGTGCAGCTAATCATCATAATAAAAGGTGAGAGACTCTTCTGCAGCACAGCTTTCCCACAGATCAGTTCCAAACCACCTAGGAAGGAAAATAAACACACATCCAAAAAAAAACCATGTCCACCCCAGCCCCCCAGCACACAACAACTTGCACCTTTCCCAGAAGCTACTGTCATCTGAGCACTGATATTGATATTGCATGTGCTTATAGACAAAAACAAATAAGAGACAAAATTCAATTTATAATTCAACTAAACTGCAAATATATGAATTTTTTAACATTTATGAAACACTTCTCTAAATAAATAACAGTAAATTCTGAAATAGAACTATTTTTTAAGTGTTGCATGTGCTACACAAGGCCATAGGGTCACTGCCCCTAAAGAGATTCCCTCCTTGGCACAGTGATCTATTCAACAATTCAGTGTTACAACCAAACCTATGATACATACACTTTTCTTTCCTGTATATTTGACATCCTTGACCATGAAAACATACCACTAGAACTTGGAATAACTTTTATGTCTTTATTAGTTCAAAAGTTATTGTATAAAAACGATTTTTCAGTAATGGCGGTTTTCTTCTGGCTCTGGCTCCATAACATTTGAAGCTACATCAAATCTGATGACACCTTACTGAATCAGTACAGATTCAGCTACAATTTGGTGTTAGTTGTGCATCTCTAGCTTCATTTGTCACCTCACACTGACACATTTTCTATTTTCCCTATATTTTTGCATATTCTGGATCACCAGATCCGGAATCCGGATCCGATCATCACCAAACTTTGTTGTTTGATAGAACATTTGACTATGTTACAACATTTGACTATGTTAATTTTTTTCAAGCCTTTCTGCCTTGTTTTTGTGGAGTTAGAAACTAGAATGTCAAAATTCCCCCTATCCCGCAATGGTGAAGTATCCTTTAAAAAAATACCTGGATCCGGATCGTGATCTGGATCACCACTAAAATTTAATCACTTGTTCCTCTTGTCATTTCCAACCACTCCACAAAATTTCATCAAAATCCATTCAAAACTTTTTGAGTTATCCTGCTGACAGACAAACAAACAAACAAACAAACTCGACCGAAAACATAACCTCCTTGGCGGAGGTAATGATTTATTCTGCTATATCTCCACAATGAATAGGGCCAGAGACATTACGAGTGTCATGATGACATCACAAGGGTTCAGAGCGTGCAGGTTTTGCTCAGCCCTTGAAATTAAACTAAATTATAAACAAATAAATGTATGTAAATGAATTCTGTGTTCACGAGATGTTGGGATGCAATACGTGTTTATTACAAGTTTTTTTTTATCCTGTCTACCAGTAAGCTAAAAAAGACCCCCCACACACACACACACACACACACACACAAAGCAGGGAAAAGCAGCCTGTGGGTCTTGTTCCCTCCAGATGGTGAATGCTGTTGGTCTCTTTTTTTTTTTTTTTGCAACACTGCAGCCTTAATAACCGACACAAAAGCTCCATTCATCAGCTTTAGTGTTGGTCTGATCACAGGGTCTCTGGGAACCTCGGCTCACATCCTTACTCACAGTGACTGCCAGCCACGAGGCAGAGAAACATCTGCTGCGTGTGCCCAAAACCTGCCAGTGCACGAAGCACGGCCTGAGGAAGTCTCCATTCAGCCGTGCAACAAAGACCCCAGAGCAAACAAAACCACAAAGGTCCCACAGTCCAGATGTAGGACAGAGCTTACAGGAGACTATGATTACAGAAAAAAAAAAACAAATGTGCAAAAGTACATGATAAACAGAACACTGGAGGTAACTGATGCCAAATTGTCATTCCTGACAGAAATCATCTAATTGATCTGAGCATCAGGCAGCAGGTCTGATTTCTAAAGGGTCAACATTTTCCCACAGCATCAAACCCCTCCCAGTCTTCCACCTGTTCCCCCGAAATCTGATCATTGTCCCCAAGGCAATCACAGCATTCAGCATCCCTCCATCAGTGGTCCACCTGCTCCCCTGAGAGATGTCCATCATTATCCGGCCAATCACAGCATTCAGCATCGCTCATTGTCTCCCGGAGCTCTCTGATTGGCTGACAGTGTGAGAACCTGCGTCCAGACCCAGACCCACACATTCATATGTAGATCAGTGAGTATAAATAGGAGGGATGAAGCAGCAGAGGATCAGATTGTCTGTGCAGAAGCTCTGCAGCTCACAGATCCAGACATGACACCAACAATCACTGCAGCAACGAGCAATTCTCAGGAGCATCTGACTCTGAGCCACAAGGTAAACTGGACACTCGTGCACATTTAGACGTCATGCATCAGGATTTGTCCTTTTGCTGCTGACACTAGACTGTAGAAGAAGGTTTTCTTCATGCCTCTGTTGTTCTGTGTGCAGCTGAGAAAGCCTGTGGTGGAGAAGATGCGCAGAGAGCGAATCAACAGCAGCATCGAGCAGCTCAAGTCTCTCCTGGGTCCAGAGTTCCTCAGACAGCAGCCAGACTCCAAGCTGGAGAAAGCAGACATCCTGGAGATGACAGTTTGCTTCCTGAGACGACTGCAGCAGCAGAATCAAGCTGTGGACTCAGCAGCTGTCCATCAGGGCTACTCCAGGTGTGTCCAAGAGGTGGTGCAATTCCTGTCCGAGGCCGAGGTGCAGACACAGTCCCAGAGAAGACTGCTGAAGAACTTCCACAAGCTGCAGTCTTCCTCTGAGAAGAAGCTGACAGAGGCTGACTTCTCTCTTCTGAGCTCCACAGTCCACAGCAGCAGCAAACAGGAGAGCGCCCTCTGGAGGCCGTGGCACACACCTACAGCTTGAAGCTGGCAGCAGACAGTGACATGACGTCATTGATTCTTTGACTTTGAACCACGTGTTCTTGTGTGTGCACAGAAACTTCTTTAATTGCATTTATCCGAACACAACATTTTATTGTTGAGGAAAATGTTTCCAAAGGAAACGATGAAACATTGAAAGTGTCTTTGACATGAAGAAAGGGAACATCTGACGTTCATGTTGCATCAATGAAACATAAACGACTTTATTTTTTACTAATATGTAAAAGTCTTTGACAACAGCTTTATTGTTTTGTAGCTGATATGATGAAATGATGATGTGATTGTTTCTGATCATGTTGATCAATAATTTGAATTGTCCTGTGTGGACATTAAGGACTTTGATCTCATTGTTTTAAATCTCTTTGATTTGTTGACATTGATCTGTTGTAGGATTGTGTATTTTTATCCTTTTATCTAAAGACTTTGATATATTTACTGATCATATCAATGTTGTTGTTTTTTCCTTGAATGAAAATGTTTCAACTGCTGTCTTCACTTTGTGATGATCTTAAACTGATCTGTTCAAAGGTCTCTTTGATCTCTGTTGACTTTGTCATAAAGAAATCATTAAGTTCATTTGAATTGTTGAATTTCTTTGATTTGTTAACATTCATCTGTTGTAGGATTGTGTATTTTTATCCTTTTATCTAAAGCCTTTGATCCTGATTATATCATTTGGATTGTTGAATGTCTTTCTGTCTTTTGTAAAGACGTTTGTCCCTCGACTCATTTTGAGTCCAGCGTGTGTTGGACAAATGTCCACGCTGTTGTTGTGATGTATCATCACGTCTGTCTCCAGATGGAGATTTTTTTAATCCCTTTGTTTTAATAAACAAGTCAAAATGATTGAAAGAGTTTTGTGTTCACTTTTTATTTATTCAATTATTTTGATGACAATCACAATTTTTTTTTATTTGTTCAGCTTTCACAAAGTTTGACTTTGATGATACAAATTTGTACATTGTTTCATAACTCAATGACAAGTTTCAACATTCAAATAAATTATAAACAGTAAATCAGAGTTTAAATCAGTGGAAAAAAACAGGAGACATTTGAGGGAAATAAAACACTTTGTGTTTAAAACACTCAATTGTTTAACAAAATAATTTACTTTGTATGAGCAAGTTTAAGTAAATTTTATTGTTTATAACAATACTGAAAGTTTGGTTTGATGACGTTTAAACGAGGTAAAAAATAATGCAGGTTTTAGGCTTTATGGTGAAATATTCCTGCTGGGATCAACTCCAGATCCCCGTGACCCTTAAATGGAGTAAGCAGTTGAAGATGAGTGAGTGAGTCAGTAAGTGGTAAAATATTTGTTTTCCTTGAACATTTCTTTGTTTGATCTGATTTCACATTGACAGAATAAAATTATCAGTCATGACAAGTTTATGTTTCACTTTCTTACAGTTTTAGACAGTAATATTACATTTTATAAAAGTTAAGCAAAAGCAACAAGCAAGAGACTAACATGAAAACAATTATATTTTTTAAACTGCTAATTTGTAAGTTATGTATAATATCTGTCATGCTCCTAAAATGATGTCAAACAGATTATTATTAATGAAACATTTTTGTGTTTTCACACACTCTTGACTTTTTAATTACCAGTTTTACAACACACAGTTTGAACTGGTGCTGTTTTAGCATCACTTTTCAGAATTACCTGATTTTTAAAATTAGAGAATAATTTTAACTGCAATTAGCTGCATTTACTTTTTTTAGATTTAAAGGTAGATAGTTTAATAATAATATTATCTTCTTATTATAAAGGTACTACAAAAATGACAGCTTTTGTAAAATAAATTCTTCAGAGTATTGCAAAATATAAAAACGAAATAAATACACTAACGTGTTGCATCAGGAAGGGCATCCGGTGTAAAACTTGTGCCAATTCAACATGAAGATTATATAAAGACACAAACTTATAATGTGATGAATAATGAGTCCTAAAATATCACTCTTAAGTTGTTGAAAATGGTTTCAAGTATTATAACAGTAAAGACAGTTTTATGTTTTATACATATTTTTTGTTCTTTATTTAACTGCAAACAGTGCCTAGTTGTATTTTTCTGAACTTTTTCACTGAATAAAGAAGATTTGATTTTCTTTCATGAGGCTTCAGGAGCTGTTTTCTTACTTTTTTCAGTGAAATCTGTTTATTAAAAGTTAAATAATGTTTGGTGTAAATGTTGCAGTTCTTAAGAAGGTGAACGTTAAAAGTGAGATTTGAGCTGCTGCTGCTGATCTTTTTGGGTTTGTGTTTCTCTCAAACTGCTGTGACGTGAAATAAGACACACTTCTATTGTTTGTCCACTGAAAGGACAGAGTGTGAGAAAGCAGACCAAAGTCACGCACAGAGCCCTGTGGGACAATAGAGCCTGACCTCTGACCTCAAGAGGAGGGGGCGTGTCCTCAAAGTGGAAAAAAAATTAAGTTTATTGTATAAAGTTCATTCATTCATTCATCTTTTACCGCTTAGTCCAATTAAGGGTCGCGGGGGGGCTGGAGCCTATCCCAGCACCCAGCAGTCATAGAGCGTGAGGCGGGGAACACCCAGGACAGGACGCTAGTCTGTCGCAGGGCCACAAACAGACAAACAAGCACAGACACACCCACACACACACACCTACGGACAATTTAAAGACCCCAATCCACCTAACCCACATGTCTTTAGATGTGGGAGGAAACCGGAGCACCCGGCGGAAACCCACGCACACACGGGGAGAACATGCAAACTCCACACAGAAAGGCTACGGGAATTGAACCCACGACCTTCTTGCTGTGAGGCAACAGTGCTAATCCACCGTGCTGCCCTGTATAAAGTTTCCCTTTAAAAAAATCTAAATAAACAAAGTGTTTGTACCACAATAAAAGTGTGAAATACGTATATTTATTTCTAAACTTTTGTTTACTATTTGGGACTGTTTAAGTTGAGGTTTGAAGTTTTTTCTGTTTTCCTAAATAGTGTCTCAATAGTATATTTTTTATTTCACAATTTAAATTGTATGTTGTAGAACAAATTTCTTTGGGGGATTTTTGCCCTCAAATGCATTATGTAGAAATGAAATCTATGATCATTTTCTTGTCCTTATTTCTAATTTGTTGTAAATGTGATGAAGCTGTTGGCATGTGTGGGGCGACAGCTGGGAGCTGCTTGTGTGCGGTGAACCATCATTTAACACGACCCGCAGCTCTGTGTGTGAGAAAAGTGTGACAATGTGATGACAGGATTTCATCCAACTTTTCACCGTGTGTGTGAGTGAATAAATCCACAGCAGCCAATGGTGTGCTTTCCCTCCAGATGGTTGGTGACGTCAGCCTTTGTGTGTGTGTTGCATCTGTCACTAAAGCTCCTATTGTAGAGTGCTGACCACAACATTCAGGACTCAGTGTGGGAAAGTCACAGAAAAACATCTGCTGCATCTGGACAACATGTCTGAGCTCATTCCAACATCACCTCAATGTTGAATCACTAAATAAACATCTAACTTGTGCAGTCCTCCATCACAGTGGTCCACCTGCTCCCCTGAGAGATGTCCATCATTATCCGGCCAATCACAGCATTCAGCATCTCTCATTGTCTCCCAGAGCTCTGTGATTGGCCGACAGTGTGAGAACCTGCATCCAGACCCAGACCCACACATTCATATGTAGATCAGTGAGTATAAATAGGAGGGATGAAGCAGCAGAGATCAGATTGTCTGTGCAGAAGCTCTGCAGCTCACAGATCCAGACATGACACCAACAATCACTGCAGCAACGAGCAATTCTCAGGAGCATCTGACTCTGAGCCACAAGGTAAACTGGACACTCGTGCACATTTAGACGTCATGCATCAGGATTTGTCCTTTTGCTGCTGACACTAGACTGTAGAAGAAGGTTTTCTTCATGCCTCTGTTGTTCTGTGTGCAGCTGAGAAAGCCTGTGGTGGAGAAGTTGCGCAGAGAGCGAATCAACAGCAGCATCGAGCAGCTCAAGTCTCTCCTGGGTCCAGAGTTCCTCAGACAGCAGCCAGACTCCAAGCTGGAGAAAGCAGACATCCTGGAGATGACAGTTTGCTTCCTGAGACGACTGCAGCAGCAGAATCAAGCTGTGGACTCAGCAGCTGTCCATCAGGGCTACTCCAGGTGTGTCCAAGAGGTGGCGCAATTCCTGTCCGAGGCCGAGGTGCAGACACAGTCCCAGAGAAGACTGCTGAAGAACTTCCACAAGCTGCAGTCTTCCTCTGAGAAGAAGCTGACAGAGGCTGATTTCTCTCTTCTGAGCTCCACAGTCCACAGCAGCAGCAAACAGGAGAGCGCCCTCTGGAGGCCGTGGCACACACCTACAGCTTGAAGCTGGCATCAGACGACGTCTTTGGTTTTGAACCACGTGTTCCAAAACGATGAAACATTTAAAGTGTCTTTGACATGAAGAAAGGGAACATCTGATGTTCACGTTGCATCAGTAAAACATAAACGACTTTATTCTTTACTAATATGGAAAAATGTTTGACAACAGCTTCATTATCTGATATGATGAAATGATAATGTGATTGTTTCTGATCATGTTGATCAATAATTTGAATTGTCCTCTGTGTGGACATTAATGGACTTTGATCTCATTGTTTTAAATCTCTTTGATTTGTTGACATTGATCTGTTGTAGGATTGTGTATTTTTTATCAATTTATCAAAGCAATTTGATGTATTTACTGATTATATCAGGGGGTTTTTTTTCTTGAATGAAAATGTTTGAACTACTGTTGTCACTTTGTGATCATCTTAAACTGACCTGTTCAAAGGTCACTTTGATCTCTGTTGACTTTCATAAAGAACATCAGGTTATTTGAATTGTTGAATTTCTTTGTGTCTTTTGTAAAGACATTTGTCCCTCGACTCATTGTGAGTCAATGTGTGTTGGACACGTCCACGCTGTTGTAACGTATTGTCACGTCTGTCTCCAGATGGAGATTTTTTTTTATCACTTTGTTTTGATAAACAAGTCAAAATGATTGAAAGAGTTTTGTGTTCACTTTGTATTTATTCAATTATTTTTGATGATATAAATGGTGACAATCACAATATAAATAATATAGTTAACAACTTCAATCATTTTTTTTTTTTTTTTTTTTTTTTTTTTTTTTGTGAATATTGGCCCAGAGTTGTCTGCTGAGATTCCTGACCAATCCAAAGGTCTATGTAATGAATTCAAGACAACGAATCCTTATTTATTCAATGTTTCTCTCTGCAACCAACAAACAAGAAGTTAAAGAGGTTGTTCTTAATTGTAAAAGTAAAAATTCTACTAACTGTCATGATATTGACATGTCACTAGTTAAGAGAATTGTTGACAATATTTTAATTCTACTCACTTATGTTTGTAATTTATTATTCCAGTCTGGCTATTTCCCAAGTCAAATGAAAATAGCGATATTGGTACCACTATTCAAAAGTGAGAATAAACACAGTTTCACTAATTACAGACCAATTTCACTGCTGCCTCAGTTTTCAAAAATCTTAGAAAAATTATTCTCTTCTTGACTTGAAAACTTTGTTAATAAACATCAAATTATAAGTGAAAGCCAATATGGCTTCAGATCTGGGAGAACCACTTCCAAGGCAGTAGAAGAAATAACAAATGCTCTGGACCAAAATAAGTATGCTGTTGGTATCTTTATTGATTTAAAAAAAAAGCATTCAACACAACCAATCATTCAGTTTTGATATGTAAACTTGAAAATTATGAAATCAGAGGAATAGCTGGGAGCTGGATAAGAAATTACTTGACTGGAAGAGCACTCAGGCCCGGATCCAGACCGGTTTGGACCACTGTATAGTTCAGTGGTTTGGACCGATGCAACTGCATCGGTCAAATTTTTTACGCATCGTTCGTCATTGGTTAAAAAACAAAATCTTGAATAATCCCGAATAGTGCCGAACGTGTCCGCACGGTGAACACAACTTTTCGGTGGTTTTCATGTCAACCTATAGTCCATAAATTATATGTATTTTTCCGAGTTTCAGAGTCATACGGACATACATAAAGTCGGATATTCAGGATTTTGTCTGCAGCGAGTCTGTAATCAACCGTTTCTGCAGCACTTTGAAGCTGTGAACCACTGAAGCAATGCTTCGATTCAATGGCTCGTGGCTCTTTGATTTGCTGCTCTTCAGAAGCGGTAAGTCCGCTTCTTAACCCCTCTCAAAGCCATTAAAATATCATGAGTCACTTTTGTGTGGATTAAAGTCACTAACTGGGACTCTTCTCTTGTTGCAATCAAGAAACGAGAATCGTCCTCCGTTCCATTGACACAGCTTCAAACGCTGCGCGGCCGAGATAGAGTCCGCTCGGAATTAATAACTTCAAAATGAATTGCCGCTTTAAATAAAATGACACCTCTTACAAACGTTGTAATACAGACAACAAACTACAATCGACTAAAACATTTTTTCCTCCCAAAATGAAACGTGCTGTAGTTCTTTACAAATTACATCCTGATGTGCAGCACAGCAGCTGTAAGAGCTCAGCTCAAATATATGGAAAGACATTCATGCCAATAATGTCTGAAAGGAAATGCTTTTGACAAAAACTACAGATTTTGTTAATTCCTATTTATGTCCAGAGATCAAGGATCCACCATGTAGAGTTTCCAGTGACCAATTTCATATTTATTTACTTTGAGACTCAATAAAATGTTCAATTTTAATTCGGTTTCAATTTAATCGGCTTATAAAGTGCCAAATCACAACAAAAATCTAAATATACTATTTGTTTTAGTATATTTAGGCATGGACATGATGAATATTGTTACCTGCTGGACTGTTTCTAATTTTAATTGGTATGAATGGAAAATGTGTTCTGTGAACTGTTTGCATCTCAATATATTATTATTAAGAATATATGCAGTCATATTTTTATTGATTTTATCAATTGAAAAAAATCATATATAGATTCAGATATAATTGAAAGATTTTGGCAATAAATTTGATCCTGTTTACAGTCAATTTTTGTTATAGTGTTGTTTTTTTAGGACATCATATTTATACAAATAAGAAGTGTTCACTATGGTCCATGAAGTATAATGTATGGTTTAGAGACAGTGGCACTAACAAAAAGACAGGAGGCAGAGCTGGAGGTGGCAGAGTTGAAGATGTTGAGATTCTCTTTGGGAGTGACAAGAATGGACAAGATTAATCAATCAATCAATTCAATCAATTTTATTTATATAGCGCCAAATCACAACAAACAGCGGCCCCAAGGCGCTTTATATTGTAAGGCAAGGCCATACAATAATTACGTAAAAACCCCAACGGTCAAAACGACCCCCTGTGAGCAAGCACTTGGCGACAGTGGGAAGGAAAAACTCCCTTTTAACAGGAAGAAACCTCCAGCAGAACCAGGCTCAGGGAGGGGCAGTCTTCTGCTGGGACTGGTTGGGGCTGAGGGAGAGAACCAGGAAAAAGACATGCTGTGGAGGGGAGCAGAGATCAATCATTAATGATTAAATGCAGAGTGGTGCATACAGAGCAAAAGGAGAAAGAAACACTCAGTGCATCATAGGAACCCCCCAGCAGTCTACATCTATAGCAGCATAACTAAGGGAAGGTTCAGGGTCACCTGATCCAGCCCTAACTATAAGCTTTAGCAAAAAGGAAAGTTTTAAGCCTAATCTTAAAAGTAGAGAGGGTGTCTGTCTCCCTGTTCTGAATTGGGAGCTGGTTCCACAGGAGAGGAGCCTGAAAGCTGAAGGCTCTGCCTCCCATTCTACTCTCACAAACCCTAGGAACTACAAGTAAGCCTGCAGTCTGAGAGCGAAGCGCGCTATTGGGGTGATATGGTACTATGAGGTCCCTAAGATAAGATCAACCTGATTATTCAAAACCTTATAAGTAAGAAGAAGAATTTTAAATTCTATTCTAGAATTAACAGGAAGCCAATGAAGAGAGGCCAATATGGGTGAGATATGCTCTCTCCTTCTAGTCCCCTGTTAGTACTCTAGCTGCAGCATTTTGAATTAACTGAAGGCTTTTCAGGGAACTTTTAGGACAACCTGATAATAATGAATTACAATAGTCCAGCCTAGAGGAAATAAATGCATGAATTAGTTTTTCAGCATCACTCTGAGACAAGACCTTTCTAATTTTAGAGATATTGCGTAAATGCAAAAAAGCAGTCCTACATATTTGTTTAATATGCGCATTGAATGACATATCCTGATCAAAAATGACTGGATCTGGTTAGACACCATGTTTCTAAGATTTGTGGGGCCAAGTACAATAACTTCAGTTTTATCTGAGTTTAAAAGCAGGAAATTAGAGGTCATCCATGTCTTTATGTCTGTAAGACAATCCTGCAGTTTAGCTAATTGGTGTGTCCCCTCTGGCTTCATGGATAGATAAAGCTGGGTATGATCTGCGTAACAATGAAAATTTAAGCAATGCCGTCTAATAATACTGCCTAAGGGAAGCATGTATAAAGTGAATAAAATTGGTCCTAGCACAGAACCTTGTGGAACTCCATAATTAACCTTAGTCTGTGAAGAAGATTCCCCATTTACATGAACAAATTGTAATCTATTAGATAAATATGATTCAAACCACCGCAGCGCAGTGCCTTTAATACCTATGGCATGCTCTAATCTCTGTAATAAAATTTTATGGTCAACAGTATCAAAAGCAGCACTGAGGTCTAACAGAACAAGCACAGAGATGAGTCCACTGTCTGAGGCCATAAGAAGATCATTTGTAACCTTCACTAATGCTGTTTCTGTACTATGATGAATTCTAAAACCTGACTGAAACTCTTCAAATAGACCATTCCTCTGCAGATGATCAGTTAGCTGTTTTACAACTACCCTTTCAAGAATTTTTGAGAGAAAAGGAAGGTTGGAGATTGGCCTATAATTAGCTAAGATAGCTGGGTCAAGTGATGGCTTTTTAAGTAATGGTTTAATTACTGCCACCTTAAAACCCTGTGGTACATAGCCAACTAATAAAGATAGATTGATCATATTTAAGATCAAAGCATTAAATAATGGTAGGGCTTCCTTGAGCAGCCTGGTAGGAATGGGGTCTAATAGACATGATGATGGTTTGGATGAAGTAACTAATGAAAATAACTCAGACAGAACAATCTGAGAGAAAGAGTCTAACCAAATACCAGCATCACTGAAAGCAGCCAAAGATAACAATACGTCTTTGGGATGGTTATGAGTAATTTTTTCTCTAATAGTTAAAATTTTATTAGCAAAGAAAGTCATGAAGTCATTACTAGTTAAAGTTAAAGGAATACTCGGCTCAATAGAGCTCTGACTCTTTGTCAGCCTGGCTACAGTGCTGAAAAGACACCTGGGGTTGTTCTTATTTTCTTCAATTAGTGATGAGTAGTAAGATGTCCTAGCTTTACGGAGGGCTTTTTTATAGAGCAACAGACTCTTTTTCCAGGCTAAGTGAAGATCTTCTAAATTAGTGAGACGCCATTTCCTCTCCAACTTACGGGTTATCTGCTTTAAGCTGCGAGTTTGTGAGTTATACCACAGAGTCAGGCACTTCTGATATAAAGCTCTCTTTTTCAGAGGAGCTACAGCATCCAAAGTTGTCTTCAATGAGGATGTAAAACTATTGACGAGATACTCTATCTCACTTACAGAGTTTAGGTAGCTACTCTGCACTGTGTTGGTATATGGCATTAGAGAACATAAAGAAGGAATCATATCCTTAAACCTAGTTACAGTGCTTTCTGAAAGACTTCTAGTGTAATGAAACTTATTCCCCACTGCTGGGTAGTCCATCAGAGTAAATGTAAATGTTATTAAGAAATGATCAGACAGAAGGGAGTTTTCAGGGAATACTGTTAAGTCTTCAATTTCCATACCATAAGTCAGAACAAGATCTAAGATATGATTAAAGTGGTGGGTGGACTCATTTACATTTTGAGCAAAGCCAATTGAGTCTAATAATAGATTAAATGCAGTGTTGAGGCTGTCATTCTCAGCATCTGTGTGGATGTTAAAATCGCCCACTATAATTATCTTATCTGAGCTAAGCACTAAGTCAGACAAAAGGTCTGAAAATTCACAGAGAAACTCACAGTAACGACCAGGTGGACGATAGATAATAACAAATAAAACTGGTTTTTGGGACTTCCAATTTGGATGGACAAGACTAAGAGTCAAGCTTTCAAATGAATTAAAGCTTTGTCTGGGTTTTTGATTAATTAATAAGCTGGAATGGAAGATTGCTGCTAATCCTCCGCCTCGGCCCGTGCTACGAGCGTTCTGGCAGTTAGTGTGACTCGGGGGGTGTTGACTCATTTAAACTAACATATTCATCCTGCTGTAACCAGGTTTCTGTAAGGCAGAATAAATCAATATGTTGATCAATTATTATATCATTTACTAACAGGGACTTAGAAGAGAGAGACCTAATGTTTAATAGACCACATTTAACTGTTTTAGTCTGTGGTGCAGTTGAAGGTGCTATATTATTTTTTCTTTTTGAATTTTTTATGCTTAAATAGATTTTTGTTGGTTATTGGTGGTCTGGGAGCAGGCACCGTCTCTACGGGGATGGGGTAATGAGGGGATGGCAGGGGGAGAGAAGCTGCAGAGAGGTGTGTAAGACTACAACTCTGCTTCCTGGTCCCAACCCTGGATAGTCACAGTTTGGAGGATTTAAGAAAATTGATTTCTAGAAATGAGAGCTGCTCCATCCAAAGTGGGATGGATGCCGTCTCTCCTAACAAGACCAGGTTTTCCCCAGAAGCTTTGCCAATTATCTGTGAAGCCCACCTCATTTTTTTTGGACACTCAGACAGCCAGCAATTCAAGGAGAACATGCGGCTAAATATGTCACTCCCGGTCCGATTGGGGAGGGGCCCAGAGAAAACTACAGAGTCCGACATTGTTTTTGCAAAGTTACACACCGATTCAATGTTAATTTTAGTGACCTCCGATTGGCGTAACCAGGTGTCATTACTGCCGACGTGAATTACAATCTTACCAAATTTACGCTTAGCCTTAGCCAGCAGTTTCAAATTTCCTTCAATGTCGCCTGCTCTGGCCCCCAGAAGACAATTGACTATGGTTGCTGGTGTCGCTAACTTTACATTTCTCAAAACAGAGTCGCCAATAACCAGAGTTTGATCCTCGGCGGGTGTGTCGCCGAGTGGGGAAAAACGGTTAGAAATGTGAATGGGTTGGCGGTGTACACAGGGCTTCTGTTTAGGGCTACGCTTCCTCCTCACAGTCACCCAGTCGGCCTGCTTTCCCGGCTGCTCGGGATCTGCCAGAGGGAAACTAACGGCGGCTAAGCTACCTTGGTCCGCACCGACTACAGGGGCCTGGCTAGCTGTACAATTTTCCACGGTGCGGAGCCGAGTCTCCAATTCGCCCAGCCTGGCCTCCAAAGCTACGAATAAGCTACACTTATTACAAGTTCCATTACTGCTAAAGGAGGCCGAGGAATAACTAAACATTTCACACCCAGAGCAGAAAAGTGCGGGAGAGACAGGAGAAGCTGCCATGCTAAACCGGCTAAGAGCTAGTAGCTGCGCTAAGCTAGCGGATTCCTAAAGACACACAAAGTGAATAATGTGTAAATAATTTAGAGGTGATTCAGCAGAGGGAGTGCTTTAGTTAAGGCACGTGAAGATTACACTGTGAAACAAATCGTTATCTAGTTAACTAGATCAATCTAACTGCGCAGATTAAACAGCTAACAGATACAGCAAAACACCGCTGTGCTCCGGAACAGGAAGTGATACAATACCGCAGTGAGAGCTAACCACCAGTAGAGGCAAGATTAGGAATGAACATATCAGAGGGACAGCTAAGGTGGGACGGTTTGGAGACAAAGTCAGAGAGGCGAGATTGAGATGGTTTGGACATGTGTAGAGGAGGGACCCAGGGTATATAGGGAGAAGGATGCTGAGGATGGAGCCACCAGGCAGGAGGAGAAGAGGGAGACCAAAGAGGAGGTTCATGGATGTGCTGAGAGAGGACAGGGTGAGATGGGAACGATTGATCTGCTGTGGCGACCCCTAACGGGAACAGCTGAAAGACAAAGAAGAAGAAGAAGAAGTGACTGTGTATGTTGCGCATGAATAAAAGAATGAAGATTAGTAAATAACAACACGCGTACGATTTTTATTTTATCATTGTGCAAAAATGCATTTGTGAGATTTTCACTCTGGATCCAGCTCGGAGCACAGTATGTTAAAATGGGAGAATATTCATCTTGGTATTACTTGGGGTGTTCCCCAGGGATCAATATTGGGTCCAATTCTGGTCAGTCTTTATATAAATGATATAATGTATCTCAATCATTAAAACTAATTCTCTTTGCTGATGAAAAAAATGGTTGGATATGAACAAGATTACTATTAAATTTTAATAAAACAAAAGTAATGACTTTTGGTGACTGCAAAAACACTCCAGATTTGATCACTCATGGTGTCCCTATTGAAAATGTATCTGAGAATAAATTTTTAGGTATTATTATGGGCAATAAATTATCCTGGAAAGCTCACATCAGGCATATAAAAACTAAAATAGCTAAGAGCCTCTCAATTATAAATAAAGTTAAACAATATCTTGATTATAATGCACTTCATATTTTATATTCTTCATTGATTCTCCCCTATTTCACATATTGTGTTGACATATGGAGATATAACTTTAAATGTTCAACAAACTCATTATTTTTACTGCAAAAAAAGGGCGGTGCGGATCATTTACAAAGTTGGCTTCTTAAATCATACTCACGATCTTTTCATTCAGTCCAAATTATTAAAATTTCATGACCTGGTAAAATATTATACAGTAATTATGTTACTCAAAGGGTTTAATAATCAACTCCCTAAAAATGTGCAAAAAATTTTTACTCAAAAAGAGAACATTTATGATTTGAGAGCGTATGGAAATTTTATATTACCTAATGTTCGAACTATTCGTAAAACTTTATGTGTGACAGTATGTGGGGTTAAAATGTGGAATGCTCTGGATTTACAGCAGAAGCTATGCCAAAATATTCATAAATTTAAATTCTTATATAAAGATGCTGTTTGGTCAGAATATAGAGAGAGTAGAGTTTAGATGTATTGTTGTATTGCGCCTTTCGGTATTAGTTTTGTGTTTGGTACTTGATGATTCATTACCATTTTGGTATGTGTTACATTTCACCATTGTGTGGTAATTGTAGAAGAATTTTTAGGTCCATATTTGAACTGTGATGAACTATCAAGTGTCCTGATCCGAACTGTATGTCCTCTGGTTGAACTAGCAGGTGTTCAACCCAAAAAAAGGGCTCTATTAGTCATTTAGTCTGTCAGGGGCTTTCCAAGGCCTTTTAGGTGCTTTCCCACAGGCCGCGTGCAGGGGCCTCAGGCCAGCTGCACGTGTGGCTGAGGCCACGTGCGGAGGGGGCCTCAGGCCAGCTGCACCTGTGGCTGAAGGTCTTTTAAAAAAAATCAGTTGTAAATCCTTCATGTTTTAATGGGAGCATTTGTCACATTGAAATAATGGCCTAACACCTGCTTAGGGTTCACTAGAGGACGCTTCCAATAGAAAACCATGTCTTGGGAATGAAATAAATAAAAAAGTCGAAGGAGGAGCGATGCCCGCGGGTCTCCAATAAATAGACGAGCGCGGTTGTCATATTCAGTCTCTCTAGAGGACTCAGTTTGTCTAAGCTTTGTGTCGAAGGCTTAAATAAACTTAAAAACTCTGTGCATTTTATCTTGCTTAAGGCTGAATTATTCTAAAGTGTTGTGTCATTTTCTAGCATATCACTTGCAATTAGTTTGTGTTATCTAAAAGACGACATCCTGAGAAGACTAAAGACGAGCCGCGACAGAACTTGGCGAGCCAGCTTCAGGAGGGTCCAGGGGCATTCCGGCAGCCTGGGGCAGTCCAGCTCATCCCTCCAGACCGTAAATAACAGTGATCACGACTAAAAGGTAAGCAGAAACCTTTTATAATTTCTGCACGATCTGGAGGAGTGAGTCGGGATTTCCGCCCAAGTTGACAGGTGATATTTTTAATTGCCTCTTACCCAAAAGAACCTGGACTAAGAAAATTGATAAGAGACTAAAAAAGATAAGATTGAAAATTATCAGGCCTTGTAGATAAAATGCTCAGAAGGTGTGTGTGTTCCCGGGAAAAAGAATGTCTATGTGAGTGAAAGGTCAGGAATGTTCATGAACTCTGGTGCGGAAAGAGTGCGTGGAGAACTAACCTGGATGCTTGGGGAATAATTGGTGTTGAAATTTGTTACTAACGTGCCGGCTGATAGCATGCGCTGTAGGGGTTAATTTAGGGGAGTATACTGACAAATAGATACAAGGTAATACAAGGTTGTTTAAAGAGTTTAACAGAGACTGAAGTGAAATAAGTGAGAAAAAGAGTTTAACAGAGAATACGTGCAGAGGAAGCACAAGATAAGCGCCTGAGGGGGCGCAGTAGAAATACCGTACGTGATAAAGAGATTTAAAAGTGCAAAGTAGCACAGCTGACAGTAAGTAAAAGAGCTCAATAAAGGACGTCATTTTTTAAGAAAAGAGAAAAACTATAAAAAAAATAAAATAAATAGAGAGTTAGTGCAGAATACATGAGAATTAATGAAGCAGAAAATAGTGCAGTAAGGCACCAAATACACGCTTGTGGGGCGTGGGAGAAGAATAAGTAATTAAGTACACAGTAATATGAGTTTTTTATAAGAAAAGAAAAAGAGAATATTTTCAGTGCAAAGGCACATTAAGCTCACGAGGAGCTCAGTAAGTGAAAAAAAAAGGTAGAAGAAAGTGCAGAAAGGCACAGGATACGCACGCGAGGTGCGGTAAGGCGTAGAAATAAATGAAATATTGTATGCTCAGAAAGGAGCTGGTGAAAAATAATATAGTAGGCACAGGATACGCACGCGAGGCGCGGTAAGGCGTAGAAATAAATGAAATATTGTATGCTCAGAAAGGAGCTTGTGAAAATAATATAGTAAGCACAGGATACGCACGCGAGGCGCGGTAAGGCGTAGAAGTAAATGAAATATTGTATGCTCAGAAAGGAGCTGGTGAAAAATAATATATTAAGCACAGGATACGCACGCGAGGCGCGGTAAGGCGTAGAAGTAAATGAAATATTGTACGCTCAAAGAGGGTTTGTAAAAAAAGTAATATATGAAGTTGCTGACAGCGCCGGAGAAGCTGTCTAACGTGAAGAAGAGATACATGCTTAAACAGAACACATTGGTGTTAAGTGAATAAAAAGGTTGTTTAAAGCCGCGGAGTGAAAAGTGGCAGAAGTCTAGATAGAGATATATAGAAAGTTGTTTTTAATAATTTTTGTGTATAAAGCTTTTGAAGATTGGTGTGTGGGAGAGTGGAGAGTAATCTGTGTAAAGCTGTGAGAACTTGCAGGCTGGCTGACATACAAGATTAATGTGAAAGAGTACGAGGGGGAGGTATTTAGACCCAACAGGAGGACTTGGGAGGTGCATGACAGGCAGAGAGGAAAGTGTGAAACAGAGGCAGTGAAGAAAAAGACAGGAGAAGAGTGCTATGTAAATACAGAGAAGGTAGATATTATTTCAAAGAGAGAAAACTAATAAACAAACATAGCAGAAAAAGACGAGAAGCAGAAAGTTAAAAAAAAAAATAAATAAATAAAATAAAATAAAATAAAAATTAGAAGGGAAATAGAAAGTCGGGAGCAAAGACATTAGGAGGTGTTAGGGTTGTAAGAGGATTAAATAAATAAAGTTGGTTATAAATCAAAAGAGTTAAAGCTTAGATTATAGTGAAAAAGCTGACAGACTGATCAATGCTTGGGACAGTCTTTGATGGGAGACTTAAGTGATGATGAAATAATACTACCAGAACATTACTTGACTGACGGAGACATCGAAACCCAGGGAATCAGGACACATTTTTGGCTGGAAAGGACCTATTTTGACAGGGTAGGAGCAGAACATTGGCAGGACGAACAAGAGATCAATCAGAAATTATGGCAGATTACTAAGGTAATCAATCTGAAGCAAAAGAAAGAACAATTCCCTCTAATTAATTGGGAGCTGCTGATAAGACGTCTGTGGCATCAGGGTTTAACCCCGTGGCTGGAGCTGCTTTGTGCTGACCCTAATAAAGAACTTAGCATACCATTAAATCATTTAGTAACACTACCAACCGATCCAGGTGAAGAACTGTTTCCTAGGTTGACTCTGACTGTGGTCCCAAGGAAGGTTCGGTGGGAAACAGGTAAATTTTCATATTTAGTTAAAGAAAAAGAAGACGGGCATAGCAGTTGGAAATTTAATCCTTTTAAGGGTTTAAAATACAAAACAGGTGTTACAGCCAGCAAGTTATTGGTCTGGATCAGGACAGCCCCTGAGGGACTACCAGAACACCATAGAAACACCTCACATAGCGTTTGTCAGGGTTACATGGGTAACTCTCAAGGTCAAGGTCGGGAAAGTACCCCGCTAGACTTAGTACTAAGAAAATATCCAGGAAAACGCACTAAGGCCAACCAATGTATGAGAAAGTGGCACAAAAGGTCACATGGGGGCAGGCAATGGCCTTTGGTGGGATCATTTGATCCGGTGATGTGTGAAGCAGTTGCGGTAGAAATACAGAAAAAAGAAATTAAAGATCAGCAGAAGAACGTAAAAAACAACAAAAAACGCACTGAAGAAAAAGAAGTTTTGGCCTTGTTCAAGCAGGAAGCACAGAGGCTACAGCAGAAAAGAGAAAAAATGACAGAGGAAAGATCCAAAGAGACTAAAGCCAGTGCACCGAGCTGGGAATCAGAGCCACCCCCATATAAACGTCATGATATGGGAAAGACAGCTGGACAATTTGTATTAGAAACTCGTGAAGAGGACCAAGGCATGGATGTGGAAGGCAAATTCACACTGACACTAAAAGCTCGAGAGCCACAAGGAGACAGGTCCTCAGTCTGTCAAATGGATCATACAAGGTCTCCAAGTCCGAAAGTAAGTGGTCGCTCACCACGACCAGCAGGGGGGGCCACAAATAACAGTGACACGGAGGCAGACGAGGATAAAGAGAGAGACCTGAAGGCTCCGCCTGCACATCGAGGTCCACTGAAAACTGTCCCCTCCCACCATAAGTCAGCCGACTGGACCTTCACAGGCTATAGAGGCTCCGAAGAGTGGCACAAGAGCTTCTGTGACACACTGGATCTGGCCAGAAGAGATAATGAAGAACTAGCTGAGCAACTTCGGCTAGCGAAGGAAAGAATACAAAGACATAGGGACACCGAGGAAAGAAGAATATTACAACAGTCGACGCCCAATCAAGGGAATCACATTATACAGCCACCCACCCGAAAAATTTCTGGTGAGATCATCATTGAGAGTGCAAAAGAGGCCCGACTCAGGCAAAGACAACAATGTGTAGCCAAAGACATAGCGGCTTTAGAACAGAATATAACCGACTGGATGGACTGCCTGGAACCAGTCAGTCGCACTCGATCTGGAAGACAGTATGGAGCCCGCACAGAAGAAGAGGAGGACGAAGACCTCATATGCCCATTGGTGGTTAGAAATGGTCATCATGTGTATACCCCATGGAGCTGGACAGACATGGTGGGGCTGGCCAACAGACTGCCAGACATCACCCAAGGAGCTGGGAGATGGATAACTGCCTTAGAAGAAGGCACTGCAGGGGTAACCTTGTCTTTAGGTGACATAAAAGCCTTGCTAATGCATGTCATGGGAAAACATGACACTGAAGAATTAGCAGGAAAGGTTGGACTAACACAAATGATGGGCACTAATCAACATGATGAAGTCCCCTTTAATCGCTATAGAAACTCCATGTGGGAAGGACTGAGAAGAAAGTACCCTGAGGTCTTGGATCCCTCTAAATTGGATGATGAGGAGTGGACACCTGAAGAGTGCCCAAAGAAGTTCCTGCACCGATTCCAGAAGAGATGGGCGGAGGAAACAGGAAATGCATGGAACCATTCTCCAGCAACTGAAATCCTGTTTAAAATAACTGTAAAAAAGGCTCTACCAGATGAGGTTCAGAAAGCCCTAGATGGAGTCGTGGGACTATCGAAAATGAATTGGGCTTTATACTCTGAGCATATTTGTCACCATCTTGAAATCTACAAGAAAGAAAAACAAAAAGAAGAAGATGCAGCAAAATCCCTGACGAAAAAATTGGTGCAGATGCAGTTGGGAGAGCTAACCAAAGTCAAGAAAGAAAAAACAAAGACCCAGGCACCAATGATGACCCCTGTTCCTTCTGAGTCGGCAAGCACAGGCCCTACGGCAAACACTGCTGCCACCATACAGGCACCTGTGGTAACAGCCACACAGAGCCCCCAAGGAGCAGCAGGGAGCACTGCTGCAGGAGAAGTCTCAGCACCAGTGGAGCATCACTATCACTACCATAGCACTGGCACACCCGGAAATGGACCCACCTACAGTCATGGGTGGAGAGGAGAGTCACGGAACTTTCAAGGTCAAAGAGGAGGGTGGCGAAGAGGATCTCGCCAACCTTCATTTGGAAACAGATTCCAAAACTCAGCTCCCAGGAACAGTCAAGCGGGACCGCCTATGGGACCAACACCCCCAATAGGGGATCAACCCTCTAATGAGTGTTGGAGCTGTGGACAACCTGGACATCGAATGAGAAATTGTCCGGCCCGACCTTGGGTTGGACCCTCTGCCTATTGGCAATAGGGGGGCCTAGAGAAGACAGAGGGGGAAACGGTGGCATTGGCTATTTCGATGATACCTAAGGAAGAGCCAACCATCACTGTTAATATACAAAACAGAGATTTCCCTTTCATGGTGGATACAGGGGCAACATACTCTTGCATAGGGAAAATGGGCGCTCATCTCCCCCTCTCTGGGTCTGTAATTAAGACCATCGGCTTCTCTGGGAAGACTCAAATAATACCGTTTACACGCCCACTTCCTGTAACGATTGCAGGAAAAACAATTGAAGCACCCCTGTTATACTCACAAAATACACCTGTGAATTTGCTGGGAAGAGACATTTTATGTAAGCTACAAACCCAGATAGTGTGTACCCATCAAGGACTGCAAATACACTTTCCCGACGAAGCACTCGCCAACATTATGGTGCTTATGGACATGGAAAACAAGGTCCGACCTGTGCAACCCATGGTATACTGGCTGAAGTTACAACCAGAAAATTCAAATCTTCAACTGCAATGGGAAAAATGGAAGCCCTGGGCCGAACAACACTATGAAGCAGTATATACACCTAGTTTACCTTTACATGTCACCCTGATGTTCGATGCCAAACAAGAACAAACTGACTATGCATGCTGCTGGGATGCATTGATGAATCAACGGCTGTTTCACATAACCACCACAGAAATTTATTTAGGCCCCCAAGGGGCCGCAGCTTCTGTCAAGCTAACTTCAGCTGAACAACAATGGTATCAAGTGCCGAATGCCACACCTCATGTGACCCTTTTAGTCTCTGAAAAGTACGAATCCCATGACCTAGGTCCAATGGTAAAGACAGCCTCAGAAGTTGAAGAATGGCAAAACATGGAAAGTCCACAAGTACATCTGTCAAAAGACCAGCAGTTTATACGAATTAATTTAAAAGTAAATGATGAGGCTATAGCTCAAAAAGTGGAGCTCAATCCTAGACCAGAGGGACAGATGGTGTTATCGGCCCAACAAGAGAGATTGTTAGAGCAAATACCACCAGTGGTGTGGTCCAAAAGCAAAACGGATGTAGGACTAGTAAAAACAGCCTTACCAGTAAAAATAAAAGTAAAACCGGGAGCAAAACTGCCTCACCAAAGGCAGTATCCATTAAAACCTCAGGCTATTGAAGGCATAAAACCAGTAATTAAGGGACTAATGGCAGCTGGAGTTCTAATAAAAACTGCAAGCCCATGCAATACTCCTATCTATCCTATCCCTAAAAACAATACCAAAGAGTATCGGCTGGTACATGATTTGCGTCCTATCAATGCAATAATAGAAATGGATGCACCTATAGTACCTGATCCGCATACTATACTATCAAGCATCCCTGCTGGAGCAAAATGGTACACAGTAATCGATCTGTGTTCAGCCTATTTCAGTGTGCCTGTGCACCCAGACTCACAACATTTGTTTGCATTCACATTTCTGGGACAACAGCTAACGTATACACAACTACCTCAGGGACTGAACCTGTCCCCAGCCATCTTTAACAAAGTCCTGGCTGAAGATTTACAACACCTTGATATACCCAGTACATTGGTGCAATATATGGATGATCTCCTTATTGCATCAGAGACTCAAGAACAGTGTGAAAAAGATTCATTAATTGTATTGCATGCATTGGCAGATGGAGGTCATAAAGTAAGTAAGGACAAATTGCAGTTCTGCAAACAACAAGTAGAATACTTGGGAAGACAGTTGTGTGGGACCACGCGATGTATAGCCCCAAGCCAAGTGGAGGCTATAATCAAGGCTCCCAAACCCCAAACAGTGGGACAGATGCTTTCATTCCTTGGGATGGCAGGGTACAGTCGGCCGTGGATTTGTGATTATGCTATAAAAACTGCACCTTTGCGTGCCATGATTAGAGCAGTGGGGCAAACAAGCAATGCAGCTCTCCTCGTCTGGACAGATGAGGCAACGGGAGCTTTTGAGGCCCTAAAAACAGACATGCAATCTGCTCCCGCGTTAGGTAACCCAGATTATGGGAAACCTTTCCATTTGTATGTTACTGAAAAAGCTGGTTATGCTTGTGCTGTACTAATGCAGGAAACAAATGAAGGAAAACAACCATTGGCCTATTATAGTACAAAGCTTGACAATATTGAAACAGGATTGCCACCATGCTATCAGGGTCTAGCAGCAGCTGCCTTTGCATTTCAAAAAGCATCATCCATAATCATGGGACATGCAGTAACGTTGTACACGTCGCATCAGTTACATGCCCTGCTAACCAGTCAACGTTTTGTCTTAACACAAGCTAGACGCACTGGATATGAAGTTGTGTTGTCCGCTCCAGAAATAACAATACAACGTTGTCACACGGTGAATCCCGCCACCAAATTGACCACACCATTAGATGGTACTCCACATAACTGTTTGGCAGAGACAGAGAAATTTTTGAGAGCCAGAGAACATTTGTATAATCACGCCATAGATGCAGATCTAACCCTGTTCGTGGATGGCTCATGCTTTCGGGATGCCGCGGGATTGCATGCGGGTATGGGGATTGTTAAACTAAACACGGATGGCGAGACCTTTGAATTACTGGAGTCCCAAGGAATTGATCAGCCTTGTTCAGCCCAACTGGCAGAAATCAAAGCCTTAACTATGGCTTGCCAGATAGCTAAAGATCAACGTGTTAATATCTACACAGACTCAGCCTACGCTTATGGCGTATGTCATGTACATGCAAACATTTGGAAACAAAGGGGATTCCTGAGAGCAGATGGCACCCCTGTCACTCATGGAGAAGCGATTTCCCAACTGTTACAAGCTCTCCAATTACCGTCTGAGGTAGCCATCATTAAATGTGCAGGTCATCAAAAGAATAATAACATCATAGCTCAAGGTAACAACTTAGCAGATGACGCAGCTCGCAAAGGAGCACAAGGAGAAAATATGTTTCCCCTGCTAACCATCCAAGATTGTGCCCCACTGGTTTCACTTGACGCACTGATAGTGGCTCAAAGTAGGGCCAGTGGAGAAGAAAAACGAATGTGGGTTAAACGAGGCGCTATTGAGACACGCAGTCAGGGGCCAGCGGACAAGCTGTGGCGCAGTAGTCATGGACATTTTGTGTTACCCACCAATTTATTACGACATGCAATCATTTGGGCCCACGGACCCGATCATTGTTCGCGAGTCCAAATTATGAACAAACTAAAAGCTGTCTGGTGGTCACCATATATGGCAGCTACAGTGGACCGTTTGTTGAATGAGTGTGAGGTATGTGCACAGTACAATGTCCGGAAATCATTCACAGCCCCTTTAGCCCACATTCCGGTCCCTGATGGGCCATTCAGACATCTTATGATGGATTTCATAGACATGGGAGCTGAAAATCGAGTTAAACGAATGAGATATGTTTTGGTAGTGATATGCAGATTCAGCCGATGGATTGAGGCAGTAGCCTCTGCAAATCAAGACCATAAAACGGTAGCCAAATTCTTGTGCCGAGATGTCTTTCCAAGATTTGGCATTCCAGATACTATCTCATCTGACAACGGTAGGGCTTTTGTAGCCAAGGTTACACAAGAAACATTCAAACAATTGGGTATGGGTGTGTTTATCACCCCCAATCAAATGGGGCGGTGGAACGGGCTAATGGCATTTTAAAGAACAAACTAGCAAAAATCATAGCAGACAGCAATGGCAAACTAACCTGGCTGGATGCGTTGCCGCTTGCTTTATTGTCAATGCGCTCACAAACTAACTGACTAACCCATTTGACACCATTTGAAGCTCTTACAGGTCGGCCGATGCCTATTCCATACCTGAGAGGACCCTACGAAGGACCATCGCTGGAGCAGCTACAAGACGAATGGCATAATTATCTGAGACAGTTAACCCAAATACACAAAACTATCTTTTTGCAGGTCAAAGGTGCTACAGAAGACAGAGAAGCAGAGATTCCACTCGAAAATCAGAGCATCCAGCCTGGTGATCTGGTTTACGTCAAGGTGTTCAAAAAGAAGTGGGACAGGCCCCGCCGAGAAGGTCCTTTCAAAGTTATTCTTGCCTCACGTACAGCAGTCAAAGTAGACGGTAAGGACACTTGGTTTCATTTAAACCACTGCTGTAGGGTTGGTGGCCCAGCGCCCCCGCGGCCTCGGCAAGCTCGTCTTGGCAGAGCCGCCGGGCCAAGGGGGGAAGCAGGAGAAGCCAGAGACCCTACAGCAGCACCGAGGGACGGCCACGCCTCCCTGCAGCCAGAAGAAGCACCAAGGGAAGGCCACGCCTCCCTGCAGCCAGGCGAACACTGGCCAAGGCGCTCACAGAGACTGATTGAACAAAGACGACGCACAGCTTCAGAGAGTAGTGGATCCCTGCCAGATAGAGCAGCGACAGACTCAGATGCAGACTCAGAGACAACTGGAGACGCAGGCCAACAGACAGACAGAAATACAGACCGACAGATAGACAGGCCACAGGAGACATCAGACTCGGACAGCAACTCAGTAGATTTACCGACAGAAGAACCACAGGAAGTACAACCCAGACAAAGCACAGATACACCACACATCCCTAGTGACAGCTCATCTAGTGACGGCTCACTCAGTAGCACATCTAGTAGCACATCTCAACAGTCATCAGAGCAATGATTAAGGAATTATTCAAGGGATTGACAATACTACTGGTGGTCAGTATGGGAGAAAATAGACATCCAAAACATACAACGGACTGTGCCGTGGCCATGGCCGCAATAGCAGCTAAACAAGGCATTCTAAACACAGGAAAAACATATAATTTGGTATACATTAAATCAAAAGCCTACAAGAACATAGGAATACAGGGAAAGCTGGGGGATTACATATTAGGCGAAGCCATTAGCATCAAATGTGAAGAGGAGGGAACACTCAACATAGAGGTAATTTGTGATAAAAGAGGATGCAGGGAAACCAAGCAAGACGTAACTGTTACAGTACATGAAGCCACAAAATGGGTAAAAATCAAACCAAGGAAAAAGAGGACAATTAGAAGCCTAGAAACAAGCAGTCACTTAGGGAGATGGGATCCCAGTACAGACCTAGCCCGCACACAAGGGTTGAAGACCAATTTATTTTACTAATGGTTGAAATTTTCGGCTAGGCAGATCAGTGAAAAGCCTTGCATAGCCTGTCACCGGAAAGGTGTGATACCTCAGGCTAAACCCCTACCTGATATCAACAACTGTTATAGGAGTCCCCAACATAACTCAGACCAAGCAGAATGCTATACACAATGTGTTATGAAAATGGCAGTAGGTGATGAAAAATATACTGCCGACAGTAAACTTTGTCCAGTGCCCCTAAGTACAGAAGGAACCGTTCCACCTATGATTAAAATAGAGAAAGGGATGATACACCCATTCTGTATAGCTAAAGGCTTAGTAGCACAATACATAAGCGATTGGCAGGTAGGGACGACCCAGCCAAAACACCACATACAGTGTATGCAAAAGCAGCAAGAATACAAACCGGCCAAAACAGCATGGAACATTACCGTCTGTCACACCCTGCCAGCAGCAGGCATACAGTGTGAACAAATAGTACCGGCCACAGGGGGGTCTGTAATTGGACTGAATCTCACCCATGCTTCATGGGTATCTACTCCAAATTTAGCTAAGGGAACGGTACCCTTAGCTGACATCTTTTGGATATGCGGACAAAAAAGGAAACTCCTGTCATCGCTGTCCCCGAATTGGAAAGGCCTTTGTGCTCCTGTGATGCTCACAGGAGCAATAACAGTAATTGAAATGCCAAATTCAATACAACCCATGCCACAGAAACTTCGTAAGAAAAGAGGAATAATGACGTTTAAAACAGACTACAACATCACAGTAAGAAACGGGATACCAGAAGGGATACCCCGACAGTTAGAAGCCATAGACAGTAGCAGAGTTAAAGCAGATGAAGATGCGGATAAATGGGGATGGGCATTGGCTCTGTTTGGGGTTACTCCAAAAATCCGTTCTAGGTTCCAGGAGGTGCAGTGGATTAATTACTTGTGGTATAATCAGCAAAGATACCTGAACTGGACATTGGCAGCAGTAGGAGCCTTAACCGAACAACTGCACGCCACCTCGCTAATGACAATGCAAAATAGATTAGCTATCGAGATGATGATGGCTGATGAACAAGGAGTTTGTATTATGATCAAAGCCACCGAATGTTGCACAGCTATTCCCATGCGTACAGGGGAAGACGGAAATTTGACAGAGCTCTTAATCACACTTGAAGAGATGCAACAGGAACTGTTAAGTAACTCCATAGGAGGGAGAAATGAAACTGACGATTCTGGATACATTGTAGGGAATGGAATGAATATTGGCCCACTGTTTTCACTGTTTGGGACTCTAAGGAGAGGGTGGATATCATGGAAAGACTGGTTATACCAGATAGGTGTAATCTTGGCACTAACAGGGGTGGCGGTCTTGCTGGTAATATGTTGTGGTGTTCCCTTGATAAAATTTCTGGTCAATAAATTGATTTCATCCACAGTAGGACAGCTCCCACTGTTAGCCATCCGAGCCCTAGAAGAAAGCACAAACGAAACAGACAGAGAACCAGAATATATGGAAATGGATGAAATACCAATTATCCTCCCCGACAGCCCCCAGCTCCCTAATATTGTGGCGTATACCCCAGATAGGGAGGACTGGGATGGACCGTGCTTGGTGATATTGTAGACGAGGAAGAAGACATGCACGCACATTTACATTCACACACATGCACCCACAAAAATGAGGGATAGGATAGACAATATCTGAAAGAATGACATGGAGCTGTAATAATGAACGTATATGTATATTACTAGGACACAGGAGTATGGCTGAGAGACCAGACTCCCCTGATCAGGGACCTATGCCTGATCTGCCTCTATCAAGTCTGATTGGACTCTCAGAACTGTTTGGAGAAGAGGATATACAGGAGGGATGGTCGAGACATGATTGGTCGCCACAGCCGCCTTCCATCCAGCAGCTAAACCAGTTGGCAACAGAAGGATCTTCATCGTTCCAGCACCTGGCGATGACGGCTTCACAGAATCTGCCTGCAGCAAGAGTCGGCCCGAGGACTCCACCATCACCTGAAAGACCCTTTGGACTCAGGAACAGCCATGGAGACAGTCACATGTGCCAGTGGCAACGATACCCTCCAGGGGAGGCAGCCAAGGTCGGCCATATGCAGCAACCGCCCGAGTGCATCCTAGACCCAATTCACTGCTAGGACCTGTCCCCAGCTTTCCACCCCCAAGGCAGGAGAGATATTCTGATCAGCCCAGTACCTCTGGAGGAGGATCAGCAGGGGTAGACCTTAGCCGAACTCAACCACCAGGACAGAGGGGAGCTTTGTACAGGCTGCTAAATGCCCAGAGTGTCCCACCCACTTGCCTGTGCGACATCAACAATACTCCCCCACACACGAAATGCCTTCCCCCTTGTACTTCCTGTCCCCTGGACTGCACAACCTTAATCTGGTCATGGTCACCCCACAGGACATGGCAATCTTGGTTCGAGGGCTTCGTCTTCCACAAGAGTCTGTTCCAAAAACCTTGGAGCAGCTCCTGCCCCTCACAAATCACATTCCCCATGAGCTATTTGAGGAAATCATGCCACAACTAAGTCAGACAGCTGCATACCTGTTCAGGATACACCGTGACAATGCCAACATCTCTTGTGCTCAGGAGGGCCTCCATACTCAACTGTGTGGTCTTCAGTCTAGTATGGACATGCTAGCCTGCATGATGGAGCATATGGAAAGGGAACAGCTAGGGCTGGCCACCACCACCCTGAATGTGGGCAAGAATTCTCTGGGGGCCCTGTACAACCTGGCCAAGCAGCACAAGGAGCTGGAAAGATCCATCAGAGAACTGCACGACTGTCTGAAAGCCAGAATTCCTGATCCTTCCCCCACTACCCCTGAAAGGCCAACCTCCCCATGTTCCCCAACTCTCCCAAAACTTCAGATGCTGAGTAAATGCTGAGGAGCGCGGACTGACGTAATGGCACTGAACACGGACTATGATCTTGGTTCTTGAGTTTGAATTGCGGACTGGTTTCAGAAATCTGAGTGTAAATAAAACAAAGAAGGATATATGTTAGTAACAAAGGTTGGGTAAATGTCTGTCCTTACCATCATCTGCGTAACACAGATAAAGCTAAATGCATACACATAGATATCACATTGCAAAGTTATAAAAAGGGGACCCTTACACGGCGTGTTTGTAGATTTAGTAGTAAAGATGCACCATAGGGACCCCTTTTTCTTAAATTATAGCATGCCTCAAGAGACATGCATCGCCTAAATTTGGCGTCTGGCCAAAAAGGGCATTAGAAAACAAGCTGAAAAAGAAGAAAAACAAAGTGGAGAATGTTGAGAAATGGCCTATAATGAAAACCATTATATGATTGACTAAGGCAAATGACTTAAGGACGGACATGAAGGGAAACCATTTATTGTGTTTATCATTTAACTAGACATAGCTGCGCTAACCTTAGAATAGTTTCTTGATTGGTTGACTAAATAGTGGTAACGTAGGCGTTATTTGATGCATTTAAGTAATACATGTGTGACTCTTTAACAAAATAATATGTAGAACCAAGTATAATGGGTTGGAGCCTCTGGTCGAGTGAGACAATAGATGCCAGAAGATGATTGGTTGCACTGATGTCAATGTAAAGCCTTTACTTTGCCATGATTAAGAGGTTGCTGTAACTTGTTTTAGGTGGCCATTTTAAGTGCCTTAAATTATACCAAAACTCAATGTTTGAATGTCACCTTGTGTTGATACAATCCAGCTAATTGATCACCTTGTGCCTTAGTATGTAGGTTCACCTGCACTTCAATATATTTACCGTGTGACGTATCACTGATATTCATATCCGCACCAGAGTTATCAGTACGTCGAGTGATGTGTTTTTCTTTTTTATTGCAATGCACAAATGAGGATGTCTTGTCAGTAAACAACCCAAGAGTATAGTTGATGTAATGGGACTCTTTCGAGTCCCAGAGGAGGGACTGTAGAAGAATTTTTAGGTCCATATTTGAACTGTGATGAACTATCAAGTGTCCTGATCCGAACTGTATGTCCTCTGGTTGAACTAGCAGGTGTTCAACCCAAAAAAAAGGGCTCTATTAGTCATTTAGTCTGTCAGGGGCTTTCCAAGGCCTTTTAGGTGCTTTCCCACAGGCCGCGTGCAGGGGCCTCAGGCCAGCTGCACGTGTGGCTGAGGCCACGTGCGGAGGGGGCCTCAGGCCAGCTGCACCTGTGGCTGAAGGTCTTTTAAAAAAAATCAGTTGTAAATCCTTCATGTTTTAATGGGAGCATTTGTCACATTGAAATAATGGCCTAACACCTGCTTAGGGTTCACTAGAGGACGCTTCCAATAGAAAACCATGTCTTGGGAATGAAATAAATAAAAAAGTCGAAGGAGGAGCGATGCCCGCGGGTCTCCAATAAATAGACGAGCGCGGTTGTCATATTCAGTCTCTCTAGAGGACTCAGTTTGTCTAAGCTTTGTGTCGAAGGCTTAAATAAACGTAAAAACTCTGTGCATTTTATCTTGCTTAAGGCTGAATTATTCTAAAGTGTTGTGTCATTTTCTAGCATATCACTTGCAATTAGTTTGTGTTATCTAAAAGACGACATCCTGAGAAGACTAAAGACGAGCCGCGACATAATCTCTATATGTGTTAGTGATTTATATTTTGAATGAGAATGGAATTGTTCCTTGTTTTTGCTTTTTGTTTTGCCTTTCAATTGTACTGATAAGGAAGTTGAAATAAGAATTTCAGTTATGTTATAATGGAAGATGGGGATGGGATTTAATAAGTTTTCTTCTTCCCACTCCTTTCCCAGCTAAAAGTGTATATTCATCATCATCATCATCATCTATTTTATTTGAGCAGAGGATAAGAAATACAGAAAACAGAAAAAAAAAAAAAAAAACAGAAAACAATTTAACAATAACATAAAAAACAAAAAAACTGAATTTACTATTAACTCAGGACATTGAATCTGCTCAAAAAGGAGTGGGAGGAAGAAAGCTTATTTAATCCCACCCCTTTATTCAAATTTAACATAAAGTGCATAGCTGCTTCCCGTCAATTAGATAGAAAATTAAGAAAATAATACATTTAAATACTTGTAAATTCCCACAATAGATACCAACAGCAGCAAGAAAACAATACCAGTATAATAAACAAGCGACAAGCACATACCAACAATGGTAAGAAATCAACGATACCAGTTACGGCAAAGAAAACAAACATATGATGCTCATACCAACAATGGTAAGAAAACAACAATACCAATTACAGTAAGAAGCAAACATATAAAAAACATACCAACAATGATAAGAGACAACAATACCAATTATGATGAAGAACCAAACATATGAAAGAAAGAAACATATAATGCACAAACCAACAATTGTGATACAGAGTCATGAGCCATGAATGTAAAATGGCTTTTATTGTTAAGTCTCAATCATTCTATACCGATCCCAGACCCTCTGTTTATAATGTGACTTGAATTCATGAATGTTTTGGCATTGCTTGAGTCTGACGTCCAAACCATTCCATAACTTTGCTCCACATACAGACACACAAAAAATTTTCCGAGTGGTTCTAACTTTTAATAATGTGAATTTGGCAAAACCTCTAAGATTATGAACACACTCTTTAACTGAGAAGAACTTTAGAATGTTACTTGGCAGTGATTTGTTAAATACCTTAAATAAAATCTGTAATGTAGAATATTTTACAAGATCATGAAATTTAAGCAATTTTGATTGCATAAAAAGATTATTGCTATGTTCTAAAAATCCAACTTTATGTATGATCCTTATTGCTCGTTTTTGTAGTATAAATAGTAGGTTGTGTTGAACATTGATAGTTGTTACCCCACACTTCAACACAATATGTTAAGTATGGGAGAACTAAAGAACAGTATAATGTACGGAGTGCATTATGATCAAGAAATTGCTTTACCTTATTCATAATAGAGAGGCTTTTTGAAATTTTCATTTTTATGTGTCTGATGTGGGCTTTCCATGTTAATTTACTGTCTATTATTACTCCTAAAAATTTGTTTTCAGCTGAGTTTTCAATTTGGACACTGTCTATACATATTTGTAATTTAGATTTAACCTTATAATTACCAAATATCATTGCTTTTGTTTTATTTAAATTTAATGATAATTTGTTACTGTCCATCCATTTTTTTTATTTTACTTAGTTCGTCATTTACAGTATTTATAAGTTCATTGTAATTATCACTACTGTAGAATATATTTGTATCATCAGCGAATAATATTAGTTTCAGTGATCTAGATGCATTAAAAATGTCATTAATATACATATTAAACAGTTTGGGACCCAACACTGCCCCCTGGGGGACACCACAAGCAATGCCAAGACATTCAGATTTGTAATTTCCCATTTCCACGTATTGGAAGATAACTTTTTATCCAATTTCCTGCAACTCCTCTGATACCATAATTCTCTAATTTGTTGATTAAAATTGAATGGTTAATTGTATCAAATGCTTTTTAAGATCAATGAATATTCCAACAGCATATCTTTTTCTGTCCAATGCATTAGTAATTTCTTCTATTGCCTCAATAACAGCCATTGAAGTGGTTCTTTTCTTTCTAAAGCCATATTGACCTTCGTTTATTAACTGATATTTTTCTATGAATTTTTCCAAACGAGAGTCAAACAATTTTTCTAGGATTTTTGAAAACTGTGGGAGTAAAGAAATTGGTCTATAATTGGTAAAAAAATATGTTTGTTGTCATTTTTGTACAGTGGTATAACTTTTGCAATTTTCATTTTTTCCGGAACACATCCAGTTTGGAATGACAAATTACAGATATAGGTCAGAGGTTTGAAATGTTGTTGATGACTTTTTTTGACTAATACCATGTCTATATCGTGACAGTCTGTAGACAGTTTGTTTCTGCATTTATTAACAATGTCTTTTATTTCCTGTTCATTTGTTGCTGAAAGAAAAATTTAATTTATGTTTCTTTTTATAATTTCATTAGACTGCTGAATTCCTGGATTTGGGATTTCAGCTGCCAAATCAGGGCCAACATGTACAAAAAATTTATTAAAACCATTCACTATATTATTCATGTTGTAATCATGAACATTTTTATCAATAAAATAATCTGGATATCTTGTATTGGAAGATCCTGGTTTAATTAGGTTGTTCAAAATGTTCCAAGTTTCTTTGATGTTGTTTTTATTTTTTTGTAGAATTTCATCATAGTACAACTTTTTACTTATTCGGATGACTTCTGCTAATTTGTTTTTATATACTTTATATCTTATTTCAGCTTCTTTTGTTTTTGAATTAATAAATTTTTTATAAAGGCTGTTTTTTTTTTTTTTGCAGGCTTTTAATATTCCTTTAGTTAGCCAAGGACATTTATTGTATCTTTTATTTTTATAGTATTCTTTAAGGGGACAATTTTTTTATACAACGTGCAGAAAATATCTATAAAATTGCTATATGCACCATCTACATCTGACTCACTGTAGACTGTACTCCAGTCTTGTATACTTAAACTGCTGTTGAAGGCATTTATTGTTTCTTCTGTTCTCATTCGTTTATGGACTACTTTTTTGTCATGATTAGTTTTTTTAAGGTCACAGTCATAAACAATAAAAACAGGTAAGTGATCAGTGATATCACATATGAACAGGCCACTTATAACTTGATTTTCAATAATATTCGTAAAGATATTATCGATTATTGTGGCACTGTGAGATGTTATTCTACTTGGTTTTGTAATTGCTGGATAAAGGGACATACTATACATTGTGTCAGAAAAAGCATCTATTGATTTCAGTTTTTCCGGATTCAAAAGATCTACACTCAACAAAAATATAAATGCAACACTTTTGGTTTT